>NC_057809.1:527306939-527307204 GCF_018294505.1 Triticum aestivum | reverse complement strand
CCCCCACGCTGCCCCGCCGCCCCTGCATCTCCCCCCTCCCCCACCACAGCTCCGCCGCCCAGCCCCACGCTGCCCCGCCGCCCCACGCCGCCCCGCCGCCGCCAGATCGGGCTGCAGGGCGTGCGGCCGCCGCCCCTCTGCTCCCGCTCGCGAGGAAGGGAAAATGGTTACCTTGGGCAGCGGCCGGAGAGGAGACGCGACGGCGACCTTGGACGGCGGCCGGAGAGGGGCGACGGCGACCTTCGGGAGGCGGCCGGAGAGGAAC
>NC_057809.1:527291387-527306601 GCF_018294505.1 Triticum aestivum | reverse complement strand
GCCGCCCCGCCGCCGCCAGATCGGGCTGCAGGGCGTGCGGCCGCCGCCCCTCTGCTCCCGCTCGCGAGGAAGGGAAAATGGTTACCTTGGGCAGCGGCCGGAGAGGAGACGCGACGGCGACCTTGGACGGTGGCCGGAGAAGGGCGACGGCGACCTTCGGGAGGCGGCCGGAGAGGAACGGGAGCGGGAGCGGGTGTTTTTTTTCGGTCGTGGGAGCGGGAGCGCGAGCCCACGAGCGTGGCTCGGTCGTGTTTACTCCCACGCCAGGTACGCTCGTGGTAGCGACGTCTAAATGTGCACGACGTGATACACGATCCACTGGGAAGGCTTTTTTGATCTTGATAGTGTAAATTTAGCATCCACCTCCATATACACCATCCACTAGAGATGCTCTAAGTATGTTATTTTTATGTATAGCGTTGTATGTTCCTATATATGCATATGTGATGTACATGTGAAGACCGGGTCATTTTTGTTCTGGGTTCGCCGCTGCAGACGACGCAGCACCGCTACCCTACTCCATGCAGGGGAGCAAGGCCACGAGGCACACCACCGATCTGCTCGTGCCCCTATTGCCGGGCGCACGGATAATGGGCGCCCTCCTCCAACCCGACCCATCCATCCATCCATCCCTCCTCGTGCTGCCGCTCGCCTCGTGTCTCCGCTCCCTGACCGTATCGACGGGGGTCGCTGGGACCGGCCAAACAAAGTTGACGCGCACCACGACGGCAACTAACGCCCTCCGCCAGACGGTGGCCTCCCACCCTCGTTAGCCTGTCTCCAACTATAATCCTCCGTCCGGCCGTTCCCCCCAGCGCCCATCCCCTGCGCCCGCCCCACCCTGTGCCCCGCCGTGTGCCGCTGGGATCCACATGCATCGGTTTCTCTTTCTCGACGCGTTATGTGTCGCTCCTTCCTACCACTGTGGATAATTTACTGTGGCGATCACGAAATTCGTGGACGTACGTCGGCATAAGTTGATTCGGTCTCCTGTTGCCAAGTTGTCTCACGTGATGGTCAAGATGGCCACGGTTAACCTGTGTTGGATTTATGTGTGGCGTCGGCGTCTCCTTTGGTTGATGACAGCCAGTTTAGTTGGCCGCATCAGCGTGACACCGTGTGTAAGAACCAAACTGTCCGTTTCACTAGTTACGCTCTTGTTTTTGTCCACGGTGTTTAGCACATCACATACAGACAGTGCTCACAGTTGGTTAATCGTCATGCGAGCATGTTGTTTTAAATCTGGGTGCGCCGGTTTGTTGCTTTGGGGCCGCCAATAGCCTACTTTGCTCCCTCCGGTTACAAAAGAGTGTTACTTTTGAGCTCGATGCAACCTTTTCAATCGTGTGTGGAGCCGAGGAAGGAAGGGCTTAGGGTTTAATATAAATCTAGCGAGATTCACAGAAGATGGGTGCATCTTCGGTCATTGTCGATCAGAACCATCTTCGATCATTGTCAATCAGGACATATATCCATGAAAAAGTGAGTGGTGACGTGTGTGCACATACGTTTTGTCATAGTAGGAAATGTTTAGACTATGACGTTTGTATGAATTTGCAGTATTATAACATTTCATGTAAATACACAAGTGTCATCATCCAGTATAATCACTCAAGCAGGTAGAAGTATCAATAGCTAAAGGTTTAAGTGCATTTATGTCGAATAGTTCCATGCATGGAGCAGCAAAGGTTTTGGCTACTTACATGCCCTGACAATGTGTATTGAAGATGACAGCACCTTCCATGACGTGCCAAATGGCAATACTCGTGCGATTGCTCAAATTGGGGATGACAACGTCCATGCTTTCCAAAGGATGGAAGAAGGCTTTTGGGACTTCTTGAGATTGTACCCTTGAACTTCGTCCATAATCAAAACTAGGCCACACACTTGTTAGCTAGCCATGGTAGGGCTCCTGGTGTGGTGTGACATGTTGGTTGCAACCCCCGCGAACTTTTATTTCATACCTCATGCTAGTTGATTGTAATGCAATATATATGTGATCTCCCATTCCCTTCCATCAAGACACAATCTCATGTCTGGTGTGACATAAAATTGCAAGTTGAGAGTTTTTCTAAAGGGAAACGTTTGGAGACGGTGCGCCGGCCGAAACTTCGGCCGGTCGCCCGCTACCTCGTGCTTCTGTGTCGATGAGACCTGCATTCGCACCCTATCTGCTGCAGCCCAATCTCGCAGGCGAGACCGCCGTCCACCCCCGCATCGCGCCCCTACCCCGCTGTAGCCTAATCTCGCCGGCAAGGCCGCCGTCTACCCCCGCATCGACCCTCTATCCGCGGCAGCCCAATCTCACCGGCGAGGTCGCCGTCCACTGCACGGCCGGCGATTTCCCCATGCGCACGACACATCTACCCCCTACCTACAGTCTTCACGCGCGCGCATCCCCTGCCCCCTCCTCCCGGGCTGTGTTTGGGCAACCACAAGCTCCATCGCCGGCGGCCAATCGCTCCCTCGCCGGCCGCCATGCCCGGATTCTCCCGCGTATACAAGTGTTGCAACCGTCACCTAGAAAAGCTTCAACAGCTGTTGAAAAAAGCTTCAACCATAGACATAGAAAGCTTCAATGGCACTGCACAACAAGGGAAAACTGCAACCGTTGTTGGATTTTACTACTACCGGCCACTGTTCAAAATATCGGCCGATATACCGATAAATCGGCCGATTTATCGCTTATCGGGGTCTAACCGGTAAGATAAACGCATATCCCCTGAGTTTATCGGTCTGGCCGATTTATCGGCTGTCAGAGCGATTTTGGCCGGTAAATCCAGGGGGCCCACCTGTCTGAAATCACAAAAAAATCTCCTGTAGCGCACCGCCTTCCCCATAACCTTCGCGCGGGACACATCCCTCCCGAGTCCCGATAAGGTTTGGCGTTTGGACTTCGTGAGCAGCCGCTCCCCGCGATTCACCACGCCGCCGCCACCATGGTCTCCTCCGGCGGCCGGACCTAGCTCGCCCGCCCTCACCTCGTCCCCCTGTCCAGCACCGCCCCGCACCTCGTCGGCTCGTCCCCATCTCCAGCACCGCCCCGCACCTCGTCCCTCATCTCATCCCCGTCTCCAGCATCAGCCGACCGCGCCCAGTCCTTGAGGATTCCACACAGCGACGCCCCGTCCTTGAGGCTTCCACACGGCGGTGCCTAGGAGCAGGACGTCTGGAGTAGCTCCCCGCCCACACCCCTCCCCAGGATCCAGCAACGGCGTGCCTCAACCCCCCGCCAACCCTTCATCCAAGATCGAGAGCAGCAGAAGCTCCACACGCCATGGCATGGATTCTTCTCATTCCCGATTATATTCTTTGGAGAAGTAGTGATGCATGCTTGTTGATTTATTTTGGTTGAGTTGAGTTATGTAGATGGCTGATTGTATTAGGAAGATTTTAATTATATTAGTCACTTATTGCTTCATTAGTAAACTATGTAGATGGCTGATACATGGTCTTTTCCTTTATTTATGTAGATGCTGATGTATGGTTGTTTCCTTTTATTTATGTAGATGGCTGGTTCAGGTTCATCTCAAGTTGCAAGTTCATCACTTAAGAGGAAGTCGGATGACATGGCTTGGGAGTTTGCCGAGTTGATTGATCCTAGTGATCCACAAAGGCTCAAGTGCAAGCTTTGTGGAAAAGTTATGTCGGGAGGGGTCACTAGGATGAAGGAGCACATTGGGCAGATCAAAGGCACTGTGACCAGCTGTATGAAAGCTACACAAGATCAGATTACTCGAGCTTTTGCATCACACGAGGCACCAAAGAGGAAGAAATTGGCAAAGCAAAAGCGTGAAGAAGAAGTTAAAGCTGCAGTCACCATAGAGGTCAACGAGGATGATCAAGAACAACTGAATGAAGTTGGTGAAGGTACTCCAAAGAAGGGGGCAATGGATCAATATCTTGCACCAATTGATCCTTCGATCCCGTTGAAATCTAAAAAACAGCAGACTATAAATGATAGTGTTGATAAGGAAAGAAGCTACAAAGTTGGGCAATATTTGGCTAGATGGATGTACAAGAAAATGTACCCTTCAATGCTATCAATGATGATGATTTCAAACAGTTTTGTGAGGCTCTTGGTCGCTATGGTCCTGATTGGAAGCAACCCTCGCAATATATGATCAGGGAGAAGATGTTGGTTCAGGAGGTGGAAAGGACTAGGGATTTGTTGAAGCCACATGAGGTCGAGAGGGCGGATACGGGGTGCTCTGTCATGACTGATGCTTGGACGGACAAGAAAAGGAGGAGCATCATGAACTTGTGCGTGCATTGCAAGTTGGGGACCGTCTATCTTGGATCAAAGGAGGATTCGACCGATGCACATACAAGTCTATACATTTTCAATTATGTGGATGAATGCATTGAGAAAATAGGTCTGAATCATCTTCAACTTGATCTCATTCATTTCTTTTCAAGTTCATTACTTGCTGAATTTTAGTACTTGCTTATTACTTGCTGAAAATTACTTATTATGTTTTGTAGGTGCTGAAAATGTTGTGCAAGTAGTCATGGATAATGCTTCAAACAACATGGGAGCAAAGGTGATGTTGAAAGATAAACGGCCCAAGTTATTTTGGACCTCGTGTGCAACTCACACCATCAACTTGATGGTAGAAGAGGTTGCAAAGTTGAAGCATTTTGGTTCTACAATAACCAAAGCCAAAGAAATGACTACTTTCCTTTATGCACATCATACTACATTGGCCTTGATGAGGTCCTATACAAAAAAGAGAGACATTGTTAGACCGGGGGTGACTAGATTTGCTTCGGCATTTCTTACCTTGCAAAGTCTTGATGCTAAGAGGAAGCAACTAAAGGAAATGTGTTGTAGTGATACTTGGGAAGGATGCAAGCACATGAGAACAAAGAAAGGGAAGGTGGCTCATGCCGCAATAATGAGTAGGGCATTTTTGGAAAAACGTGTCTCTTTGCATTAAGGTATTGTTTACTAAACTTCAAATTGTGCTTGTGTAGGTTGGAATGCACGTGTATATGTTAAATACTAATGTTGTGCACTTGTGCTTGGGTATGTTGGAAACTTGGAATGGAAGGTTTTTGAGCCATTGGTGAAGATACTTCGGTTGGCTAATGGCGATGGACAGTCCATGGCCTCTATGTATGGAGAAATAATAGAGGCAAAGAAGGCAATATTGGTTGCGGTTGATAATTCGGACAAGGACTATAAGGCGATCACAACGGCCATGGAGAGCAAGATGAATGGGAGGCTAGATACCCCATTGCACATGGCTGCATATGCCTTGAATCCATTTATAGTTATGCTACCACAAGCATCTTTACCGATGTGGAAGTCATGTCCGGCTTGATGGAAGTTATTGATCAATTTTATCTCGATGATGATGAGAAGCAAAACAAAGTGCTTAACATTGACTTGCCCAAATTTAAAAAGAAGGAAGGCATGTTTGGGAAGGTGGCTGCCACCAAAGCAATTAGCAATGCAAATTTCAATGCCGGTAAGCTTGTTCCCAAGATAATATTGTCATATTGCAATTCTGAATTTTTTGGGCTGATGCATAATACTTTGTATTTTTCCTTGAAATGTAGGGGAGTAGTGGGCAACTTATGGACTACAAACTCCTACATTGATGCACATTGCTTTGAGGATACTCAACTTGACCACAAGTTCATCCGGATGTGAAAGAAATTGGAGTGTTTTTGAACAAGTAAGTCTCAACTTGCAAATACTCAAATCTGATCTGTATATTATTTTTGACAGAATGTAAATCACTAAGCTTCATTTCACAATTTTTAGGTGGATGCAAAGAGGATAAATAAACTAGACGTGCATCGTAGGGACGATCTAGTTTATATTCAATTCAATGAAAGAATGATAGACAAGAGGAAGAAGTACTCCTCATCTTGTGATGTTCTTCTTGGTGAAGATGCTTCCATGGCACAAGATTGGATATGTGAAGGTGCTTACGTTGATGCTGCGGAGGAGGTTGATGCGGAGGAGGTTGATGCAATGGGAGCTTCCGAGTTTGTTGAGCTACGTAGAAGTGCAAGAGTGAGAGAACTTCATGAAGTGGAAGAATTTGTTTCCGATGGGGAAGAATCTGATCACGAGCTTGTCAATGAGGATGACATAGACTTTGAGTCCGATGATGATGGGGTGATACAAGGTGCCAATGAAGATGAGGAGGGAGACCCGATGGAGCCTTAATGGGGCTTCAAGCCTTCAATGCTTTGCACTATGTGTGCTTTTTTATGTTTGCTAGCTATTTATTTCAGTTGTGACTTGTGAGAGAACTATGAACCACTATGCGTGATGTTTGCTAGTTTCCTATTTTGCTTTGTCATGCAATGATGCAACTATGCAAAGCTATGGTTATTTATGACCTTACTATGTAATATGTATTGCTGGACTATGTTTATTTCTCATTGTTTGTCATGTGTGTGCACCTACATTTTGCAATTTACTTGATTTTTTAAGGCTTGGAGCACAACTAATGGTACATGGTCATGTATGTCCTTGTGCGTGTGTGCGTGTGTGTACTGTTTAATATACTAATATATCATTTTTAAGGCTTGGAGCACAACGTGATGGTTGATGGTCATGTATGTATGTGCTTGTGTATGTGTGCACTGTGTAATATATTAATATAGCATATTTTTAAGGCTTAGAGGACAATTTATTTGTCATGTGTGTGTAATATTATGACATATTTTAAATTATTTTGGTTGGGAAAACCAGAGATTTTTTTAAAAACTTGCCGATAAATGGTCGACCGATAAAAACGATAAACCGGCCGATAAGCCGATTTATCTCTTCTCTTGGGTCGACCGAGAAGTTAACGAGAAGCGATATCCCGAACAGTGCTACCGGCAAAGCTTTTTGCTACATCCATCAGGCAGAGCTGCGACCTCGCGAAGGACGACAATGATTTTTTTGCTGCAACCGTAGCAGGATTTTGCTAATACCATTGGAGGTTTTTGCTACATCCACGTAAGGCGGAGCTGCGACCTTGCGAAGGCGGCGACGGCGTTTTTGCTGCACCCGTAGTTTGATTTTGCTACTACCAGTGAAATTTTTTGCTACATCCATTAAGCTACAACGGGTGAGAAGCTACAACCATTGCGGAAAAAAGCTACAACGGGTGAAACAAAAAGCTTCAACCGCCTGCAGGCGCCGACGTGCTGCACGGGGATGCTTCAACCATCTACGGAAAAGCTGTTAACGGCACTCGACGAAGCTACAAGCAGCGACGGAAATTGCTACATGCGTCATTCTTTCTTGCAGGGACAAGAGAGAAGCAGATGTTACAACCGGTGCACATCGGAGCAACAACCGTCAACCCAAAATGCTACGACCGATGGCATTTTTTGCTGGAACCAGAGAAAGAATAGGCTTCGACGGACGTGCATTATAGCTGCAACCATACTGAAAAATGCTACGTCCGGCAACCAAAAAAGCTACATCCGATTTTGAAAAAAGTTTCAACTGGATACGGGGTAGCTGGAGGTCGGCCACCGCACAGCCGAAAAAAGCTGCAACCGGCGTCGAGAATAGCTACTACCCGCTTTTAAAAAAGCTTCAAACTGAAAACAGCTAGATAACAACGGCGACCAGCGACGACGGTGCTGCGTGGCGGTGCTGCGATGGGCGCATGGCGAGCTACGACAGCAGGCCGGTGGCGACGCTGGAACCCTCATCCGGTGGTGCTGCAATCAGGCGGTGTGACACACGTCGAGATGCAAGGCGGAGCTATTGGGGAACGTAGCAGAATTTAAAATTTTCTACACATCACCAAGATTAATCTATGGAGTCTTCTAGCAACGAGAGGAAAGGAGTGCATCCACATACCCTTGTAGATCGCGAGCGGAAGCGTTCAAGAGAACGGGGTTGATGGAGTCGTACTCGTCGTGATCCAAATCACCGATGACCGAGCGCAGAACGGACGACACCTTCGCGTTCAACACACGTATGGTTGGGGAAGACGTCTCCTCCTTCATGATCCAACAAGGGGGAAGGAGAAGTTGATGGATATCCAGCAGCACGACGGCGTGGTGGTGGAAGCAGCGGGATCTCGGCAAGGCTTCGCCAAGCTCTAACAAGAGGGAGAGGTGTTACGGGGGGAAGAGGGAGGCGCCCGGGGCTTGGGTGCGCAACCTCCCTCCCCCCTCTTTATATAGGGGTCCAGGGGGGGCGCCGGCCCCTCTAGATCCCATCTAGATGGGGGGCGGCGGCCAAGGGGGGTGGCTTGCCCCCCAAGCCAAGTGGGGCACCCCCACCCCTAGGGTTTCCAACCCTAGGCGCAGGGGGAGGCCCAAGGGGGGCGCGCCAGCCCATCAGGGATTGGTTCCCCTCCCACTTCAGCCCATGGGCCCCTTCGGGATAGGAGGCCTCACCCGGTGGACCCTCGGGACCCTTCCGGTGGTCCCGGTACAATACCGGTGACCCTCGAAACTTTCCCGGTGGCCGAAACTGGACTTCCTATATACAATTCTTCACCTCCGGACCATTCCGGAACTCCTCGTGACGTCCGGGATCTCATCCGGGACTCCGAAAAACTTTCGGGTTACCGCATACTAATATGTCAACAACCCTAGCATCACTGAACCTTCAGTGTGTAGACCCTGCGGGTTCGGGAGACACGCAGATATGACCGAGACGACTCTCCAGTCAATAACCAACAGCGGGATCTAGATACCCATGTTGGCTCCCACATGCTCCTCGATGATCTCATCGGATGAATCACGATGTCGAGGATTCAATCAACCCCGTATACAATTCCCTTTGTCAATCGGTACGTTACTCGCCCGAGACTCGATCATCGGTATCCCAATATCTCGTTCAATCTCGTTACCGGCAAGTCACTTTACTCGTACCGTAATGCATGATCCCGTGATCAACCACTTGGTCACATTGAGCTCATTATGATGATGCATTACCGAGTGGGCCCAGAGATACCTCTCCGTCATATGGAGTGACAAATCCCAGTCTCGATTCGTGCCAACCCAACAGACACTTTCGTAGATACCCGTAGTGCACCTTTATAGTCACCCAGTTACGTTGTGACGTTTGGCACACCCAAAGCACTCCTACGGTATCCGGGAGTTGCACAATCTCATGGTCTAAGGAAATGATACTTGACATTCGGAAAAGCTCTAGCAAACAAACTACACGATCTTGTGCTATGCTTAGGATTGGGTCTTGTCCATCACATCATTCTCCTAATGATGTGATCCCGTTATCAATGACATCTAATGTCCATAGTCAGGAAACCATGACTATCTTTTGATCAACGAGCTAGTCAACTAGAGGCTCACTAGGGACGTGTTGTGGTATATGTATTCACACATGTATTACGATTTCCGGATAACACAATTATAGCATGAACAATAGACAATTATCATGAACAAGGAAATATAATAATAACTTTTTATTATTGCCTCTAGGGCATATTTCCAACAGTCTCCCACTTGCCTAGAGTCAATAATCTAGTTACATTGTGATGAATCGAACACCCATAGAGTTTTGGTGTTGATCATGTTTTGCTCTAGGGAGAGGTTTAGTCTATGGATCTGCTACATTTAAGTCTGTATGTACTTTACAAATATCTATGTCTCCATTTTGAACACTTTCACGAATGGAGTTGAAGCGACGCTTGATATGCCGGGTCTTCCTGTGAAACCTGGGCTCCTTCGCAAGGGCAATAGCTCCAGTGTTGTCACAGAAGAGAGTCATCGGGCCCGACGCATTGGGAATGACTCCTAGGTCAGTAATGAACTCCTTCACCCAGATTGCTTCTTGTGTTGCCTCCGAGGCTGCCATGTACTCTGCTTCACATGTAGATCCCTCCACAACGCTTTGCTTGCAACTGCACCAGCTTACAGCCCCACCATTCAAAATATACACGTATCCGGTTTGTGACTTGGAGTCATCCAGATCTGTGTCGAAGCTAGCATCGACGTAACCCTTTACGACGAGCTCTTTGTCACCTCCATAAACGAGAAACATATCCTTAGTCCTCTTTAGGTACTTTAGGATATTCTTGACCGCTGTCCAGTGTTCCATGCCGGGATTACTTTGGTACCTTCCTACCAAACTTACGGCAAGGTTTACATCAGGTCTGGTACACAGCATGGCATACATAATAGACCCTATGGCCGAGGCATAGGGGACGACACTCATCTTTTCTCTATCTTCTGGTACTTTAGGATATTCTTGACCGCTGTCCAGTGTTCCATGCCGGGATTACTTTGGTACCTTCCTACCAAACTTACGGCAAGGTTTACATCAGGTCTGGTACACAACATGGCATACATAATAGACCCTATGGCCGAGGCATAGGGGACGACACTCATCTTTTCTCTATCTTCTGCCGTGGTCGGGCATTGAGCCGTGCTCAATTGCACACCTTGCAATACAGGCAAGAACCCCTTCTTGGACTGATCCATATTGAGCTTCTTCAATATCTTGTCAAGGTACGTACTCTGTGAAAGACCAATGAGGCGTCTCGATCTATCTCTATAGATCTTGATGCCTAATATGTAAGCAGCTTCTCCAAGATCCTTCATTGAAAAACACTTGTTCAAGTAGGCATTTAAGCTTTCCAAGAATTCTATATCATTTCCCATCAATAGTATGTCATCCACATACAATATGAGAAATGCTACAGAGCTCCCACTCACTTTCTTGTAAACGCAGGCTTCTCCATAAGTCTCTGTAAACCCAAATGCTTTGATCATCTCATCAAATCGAATGTTCCAACTCCGAGATGCTTGCACCAGCCCATAGACTGAGCGTTGGAGCTTGCACACCTTGTTAGCATTCTTAGGATCGACAAAACCTTCCGGCTGTATCATATACAATTCTTCCTTAAGGAAACCATTAAGGAATGTCATTTTGACGTCCATTTGCCATATCTCATAATCATAGAATGCGGCGATTGCTAACATGATTCGGACGAATTTCAGCTTTGCTACGGGTGAGAAAGTCTCATCGTAGTCAACCCCTTGAACTTGTCGATAACCCTTAGCGACAAGCCGAGCTTTATAGATGGTCACATTACCATCCGCGTCTGTCTTCTTCTTAAAGATCCATTTATTTTCTATGGCTCACCGATCATCGGGCAAGTCAGTCAAAGTCCATACTTCGTTTTCATACATGGATCCTATCTCGGATTTCATGGCTTCCAGCCATTTGTCGGAGTCTGGGCCCGCCATCGCTTCTTCATAGTTTGAAGGTTCACCATTGTCTAACAACATGATTTCCAGGACAGGGTTGCCATACCACTCTGGTGCGGAACGTGTCCTTGTGGACCTACGAAGTTCAGTAGCAACTTGATATGAAGTTTCATGATCATCATCATTAACTTCCTCTCTAGTCGGTGCAGGAACCTTAGGAACATTTTCCTAAGTTGCGCCACTTTCCGGTTCAAGAGGTAATACTTCATCAAGTTCTACTTTCCTCCCACTTACTTCTTTCGAGAGAAACTCTTTCTCTAGAAAGGATCCATTCTTGGCAACAAAGATCTTGCCTTCGGATCTGAGGTAGAAGGTATACCCAATAGTTTCTTTAGGGTATCCTATGAAGACGCATTTTTCCGACTTGGATTCGAGCTTTTCAGGTTGAAGTTTCTTGACATAAGCATCGCATCCCCAAACTTTTAGAAACGACAGCTTATGTTTCTTCCCAAACCATAATTCATACGGTGTTATTTCAACGGATTTCGACGGAGCCCTATTTAAAGTGAATGCGGCAGTCTCTAAAGCATAGCCCCAAAATGACAGCGGTAGATCGGTAAGAGACATCATAGATCGCACCATATCCAATAGAGTGCGATTACGACGTTCGGACACACCATTTCGCTGAGGTGTTCCAGGCGGTATGAGTTGTGAAACTATTCCACATTTCCTTAAGTGTGTGCCAAATTCGTGACTCAAATATTCCCCTCCATGATCTGATCGTAAGCACTTTATTTTCCTGTCACGTTGATTCTCAACCTCACTCTGAAATTCCTTGAACTTTTCAAAGGTCTCAGACTTGTGTTTCATTAAGTAGACATACCCATATCTACTCAAGTCATCAGTGAGAGTGAGAACATAAAGATAGCCACCGCGAGCCTCAACACTCATTGGACCGCACACATCAGTATGTATGATTTCCAATAAGTTGGTTGCTCGCTCCATCGTTTCTGAGAACGGAGTCTTGGTCATTTTACCCATGAGGCATGGTTCGCACGTGTCAAATGATTCGTAATCAAGAGACTCCAAAAGTTCATCTACATGGAGCTTCTTCATGCGTTTGACACTTATGTGACCAAGGCGGCAGTGCCACAAGTATGTGGGACTATCATTATCAACCTTACATCTTTTGGTATTCACACTATGAATATGTGTAACATTACGCTCGAGATTCACTAAGAATAAACCATTCACCAGCGGGGCATGACCATAAAACATATCTCTCATATAAATAGAACAACCATTATTCTCGGATTTAAATGAGTAGCCATCTCGAATTAAACAAGATCCTGATACAATGTTCATGCTCAAAGCTGGCACTAAATAACAATTATTGAGGTTTAAAACTAATCCCGTAGGTAAATGTAGAGGTAGCGTGCCGACGGCGATCACATCGACCTTGGAACCATTCCCGACGCGCATCGTCACCTCGTCCTTCGCCAGTCTCCGCTTATTCCGCAGCTCCTGCTTTGAGTTACAAATGTGAGCAACCGCACCGGTATCAAATACCCAGGAGCTACTACGAGTACTGGTAAGGTACACATCAATTACATGTATATCACATATACCTTTAGTGTTGCCGGCCTTCTTGTCCGCTAAGTATTTGGGGCAGTTCCGCTTCCAGTGACCACTTCCCTTGTAATAAAAACACTCAGTCTCGGGCTTGGGTCCATTCTTTGGCTTCTTCCCGGCAGCTTGCTTACCGGGCGCAGCAACCCCCTTGCCGTCCTTCTTGAAGTTCTTCTTACCCTTGCCTTTCTTAAACTTAATGGTTTTATTCACCATCAACACTTGATGTTCCTTTTTGATCTCCACCTCCGCTGATTTCAGCATTGAATATACCTCACGAATGGTCTTTTCCATCCCCTGCATATTGAAGTTCATCACAAAGCTCTTGTAGCTCGGTGGAAGTGACTGAAGGATTCTGTCAATGACCGCGTCATCCGGGAGATTAACTCCCAGCTGAGTCAAGCGGTTGTGCAACCCAGACATTTTGAGTATGTGCTCACTGACAGAGCTATTTTCCTCCATCTTACAACTAAAGAACTTGTCAGAGACTTCATATCTCTCGACCCGGGCATGAGCTTGGAAAACCATTTTCAGCTCTTCGAACATCTCATATGCTCCGTGTTTCTCAAAACGCTTTTGGAGCCCCGGTTCTAAGGTATAAAGCATGCCGCACTGAACGAGGGAGTAATCATCAGCACGCGACTGCCAAGCGTTCATAACGTCTTGGTTCTCTGGGATGGGTGCTTCACCTAGTGGTGCTTCTAGGACATAATCTTTCTTGGCAACTATGAGGATGATCCTCAGGTTCCGGACCCAGTCCGTATAGTTGCTGCCATCATCTTCCAGCTTGGTTTTCTCTAGGAACGCGTTGAAGTTGAGGGCAACATTAGCGTGGGCCATTTGATCTACAAGACATATTGTAAATATTTTAGACTAAGTTCATGATAATTAAGTTCATCTAATCAAATTATTTAATGAACTCCCGTTCAGATAGACATCCCTCTAGTCATCTAAGTGAAACATGATCCGAGTCAACTAGGCCGTGTCCGATCATCATGTGAGACGGACTAGTCAACATCGGTGAACAACTTCATGTTGATCGTATCTTCTATACGACTCATGCTCGACCTTTTGGTCTTCCGTGTTCCGAGGCCATGTTTGTACATGCTAGGCTCGTCAAATCAACCTAAGTGTATTGCGTGTGTAAATCTGGCTTACACCCATTGTATTCGAACGTTAGAATCTATCACACCCGATCATCACGTGGTGCTTCGAAACAACGAACCTTCGCAACGGTGCACAGTTAGGGGGAACACTTTCTTGAAATTATTACGAGGGATCATCTTATTTAAGCTACCGTCGTTCTAAGAAAATAAGATGTAAAACATGATAAACATCACATGCAATCAAATAGTGACATGATATGGCCAATATCACTTTGCTCCTTATGATCTCCATCTTTGGGGCGCCATGATTGTCGTCGTCACCGGCATGACACCATGATCTCCATCATCATGATCTCCATCATCGTGTCTTCATGAAGTTGTCTCGTCATCTATTACTTCTACTACTATGGCTAACGGTTTAGCAATAAAGTAAAGTAATTACATGACGTTATATGTTGACACGCATGTCATAAATAAATTAAGACAACTCCTATGGCTCCTGCTGGTTGTCATACTCATCGACATGCAAGTCGTGATTCCTATTACAAGAACATGATCAATCTCATACATCACATATATCATTCATCACATCCTTTTGGTCATATCACATCACACGGCACATGCTGCAAAAACAAGTTAGACGTCTTCTAATTGTTGTTGTAATTTTTTTTACGTGGCTGCTATAGGTTTCTTAGCAAGAACGTTTCTTACCTATGCCAAAACCACAACGTGATATGCCAATTTCTATTTACCCTTCATAAGGACCCTTTTCATCGAATCTGATCCGACTAAAGTGGGAGAGACAGACACCCGCTAGCCACCTTATGCGACTAGTGCATGTCAGTCGGTGGAACCAGTCTCACGTAAGCGTACGTGTAAGCTAGGTCCGGGCCGCTTCATCCCACGATGCCGCCGAATCAAGATAAGACTAGTAACGGTAAGTAAATTGACAAAATCAACACCCACAACAATTTGTGTTCTACTCGTGCATAGAAACTACGCATAGACCTAGCTCATGATGCCACTGTTGGGGAACGTAGCAGAATTTAAAATTTTCTATGCATCACCAAGATCAATCTATGGAGTCTTCTAGCAACGAGAGGAAAGGAGTGCATCTACATACCCTTGTAGATCGCGAGCGGAAGCGTTCAAGAGAACGGGGTTGATGGAGTCGTACTCATCGTGATCCAAATCACCGATGACCGAGCGCCGAACGGACGGCACCTCCGCGTTCAACACACGTACGGTTGGGGAAGACGTCTCCTCTCTTGATCCAGTAAGAGGAAGGAGAGGTTGATAGAGATCCAGCAGCACGACGGCGTGGTGGT
>NC_057809.1:527283746-527291189 GCF_018294505.1 Triticum aestivum | reverse complement strand
CAAGGGGGGGGGTGGCCCCTCTAGATCCCATCTAGATGGGGGGCGGCAGCCAAGGGGGGTGGCTTGCCCCCCAAGCCAAGTGGGGCGCCCCCCACCCCTAGGGTTTCCAACCCTAGGCGCAGGGGGAGGCCCAAGGTGGGTGCACCAGCCCATCAGGGGCTGGTTCCCCTCCCACTTCAGCCCATGGGGCCCTCCGGGATAGGTGGCCCCACCCGGTGGACCCCCGGGACCCTTCCGGTGGTCCCGGTACAATACCGGTGACCCCCGAAACTTTCCCGGTGGCCGAAACTGGACTTCCTATATACAATTCTTCACCTCTGGACCATTCTGGAACTCCTCTGATGTCCGGGATCTCATCCGGGACTCCGAACAACTTTCGGGTTACCGCATACTAATATCTCAACAACCCTAGCCTCACTGAACCTTAAGTGTGTAGACCCTACGGGTTCGGGAGACACGCAGACATGACCGAGACGACTCTCCGGTCAATAACCAACAGCGGGATATGGATACCCATGTTGGCTCCCACATGCTCCTCGATGATCTCATCGGATGAACCACGATGTCGAGGATTCAATCAATCCCGTATACAATTCCCTTTGTCAATCGGTACGTTACTCGCCCGAGACTCGATCGTCGGTATCCCAATACCTCGTTCAATCTCGTTACCGGCAAGTCACTTTACTCGTACCGTAATGCATGATCCCGTGATCAACCACTTGGTCACATTGAGCTCATTATGATGATGCATTACCGAGTGGGCCCAGAGATACCTCTCCGTCATACGGAGTGACAAATCCCAGTCTCGATTCGTGCCAACCCAACAGACACTTTCAGAGATACCCGTAGTGCACCTTTATAGTCACCCAATTACGTTGTGACGTTTGGCACACCCAAAGCACTCCTACGGTATCCGGGAGTTGCACAATCTCATGGTCTAAGGAAATGATACTTGACATTCGGAAAAGCTCTAGCAAAGAACTACACGATCTTGTGCTATGCTTAGGATTGGGTCTTGTCCATCACATCATTCTCCTAATGATGTGATCCCGTTATCAATGACATCTAATGTCCATAGTCAAGAAACCATGGCTATCTTTTGATCAACGAGCTAGTCAACTAGAGGCTCACTAGGGACGTGTTGTGGTCTATGTATTCACACATGTATTATGATTTCCGGATAACACAATTATAGCATGAACAATAGACAATTATCATGAACAAGGAAACATAATAATAACCTTTTATTATTGCCTCTAGGGCATATTTCCAACAGGAGCTGCATCCGGCGATCTGCGGTGGCCTCGGCGATCTGTGACATGGACCGGCCCCCGTGAGCTGCGACGTCGAGCAGGCCCGGCGAGGTGCGACGGGGCGGTCGAGCAGGCCCGGCGAGCTGCGACGGTGCGGCCAAGGGCGCGCATGAGGAGACTGACCTGCAAATTTCCTTTTTTCCCTCGCGCAAGGAAGAAGAAGGTAAGGGTGAATCGTTTTCTTTGGCGGGATCCAGCGGCCCAGCGGTCGGATTCAACGGCTGCTGTGCGACCGGCCCAACAGTTGGGCCGGTGCGCCGGCGCAGATCGGTGCCCTTTTCTAAATGATAGATCTATATAAGGATAACTAGTAATAAAAGGCATGTGAATACTGACACCTAGATCCCACATGTCATTGAGTGGAGAGTAGGCTTAGCTCCTTTTTATGTCTATTCAGTTCAGATCTCATCACTTCTCACATATTCGTTTGTCGAACCTAAGCGAGAGACATATTCCGTCGAGCTCACCTTGAGAAGAATAAACATCATGGCCGAGTCGTTGAAACGTGTGATATATAGGCGAAAAGAAAAAGAATTTCATGCCAAGTGGTTAATTATTGGGATGGAAATCATAATTTAGAGGGGAGGGAGAGACGTGGAGGGATTATACACGAATGGTCTCAGTCCCCCGTTCAGCGTCGAATAGGTATTACACGATGGAATTTGAGAGAGTCGTTTCTTCCTTAATTTGGTCAGCAGTAATTCGCGAAATGCAAGCCAAAAAATGACGAATGGTCAGAAATTATGATGAAGAGCCAAGATGTTCATGCCAATTAACTTCTTTCTAATCCCCACTCTGCTATGTTAATAAAATGAGTTGTGGTAATAAAAAGAGTACAACCGTCCCAAAAGATCATGTCTTAATTAACTTCCTTTCTTAAAAAAAAAACTGTTGCATAACGCGGCCCTAGCAATGAATGGTGCCGCGTCCCCGGCAGCGGAGCGTGGCGCCACACGGGATCCGGAACCCGTCGCTCCCCGGGGGCTGCAGCCAGGCGGGCACCGATTTCCTGGCAATTGTTTACTCCGGTCTGCCCGGGAATCTCTCCTCCTCTCCTCACGCGAACGGCAGCCAGTGGCCACCCCACCCCCAGCTCACCTCCCCTCCCCTCCCCTCCCGCACGGTCTGCACCTGCACCTCACCGGAGCCTCGCTCCTCCCCAGCTAGCTAGCTGCCGCCAACCCGAGCCCAGCCCCGCATTTCATTAACCCACAGCCCACCATCGTCGTCGCCATCATCACCCCTTTCCTTCCCCGAGCCCCCTCGCACCACGCGGCTGGCTGCGCCTGCGCGGGCGCTCCTCCCTACATTACTGCCGACGTTGACATTGCAGATTGGCATGCCCCCTCCCCCCTCCGCTTCCCCACCGCCACCGTCACCGCTTCCGCTTCCCGCGGAGTCCTGACCCGGGGCGTCGCGATGGCGGCGACGGCCGGGGCGGCGGCGGAGATCGTGCGGGAGATCGCGGCCGTGGGCGCCGCCGACCTGGCCGCCGCGCCGGAGCCGCTGCGGGCCGACTGCCTCCGCCTCGCGCGGAAGGTGTCACTGCTCACGCACCTCGTGGCCGAGGTGGCCGAGGCGGCGGGGGAGGACGGCGCGGCGGGGCCCGAGGCGGCGGCGTGGGTGGCCGACCTGCTCCGGGCGCTCCAGGCCGCCAGGAGGTTCGTCGCGCTCGGCCGCGTGCCGGCAGTCGACACGGGGGCCGCGGATCAGGTGACTGGCGGAGATGTCTCGGTCGAATCAAACCTTCTGCATTGCTCGCTTCTTGATGCGCGGCTCTTGGCGAGATTCCGTCGAACACTTGAGCGCGATTGCGCGGCGTCTAGTTCGGGCCTTCTCTATATAGTTCTCTTTTCGGCATGTGGTTCGTTTCCGTTGACGATTAGTATAGCGGGCAAGATTTTAGAAATTCATTCACGAAACTTTTAGTTTCTCTTGCGCATAGATCTTCCTGTCCAGCGGCTCCAGTTGCAGCTGTGATATTTTAAGTGCTACAGCTGTAGATCTTATTAGACTTGGGTGCATCTTGATATGGTCAAATCATGCGTGCCCTCCTATACTTCTACGATGCATCGATGAATATAAACTTGTGTGCACCAAGGAAGAAGAACGAAGGTGTCAAACAAGTAACGTCTTAGCATGCTTAGCAAGGACGACAGGTTTACGGTGTCATGTTGACCTGGTTTCCTACCGTCCCTTTTTTCCGTTATCCACCCGAAATCTCATTGCTATTTTGCAACCTTCAATATCTAATAAAGAATGCATATCAAGTCTACATGAACTCATCGAATGTATAAATTGGGTTAGGTGTTGCCTAAAAGTATTTATTAGGGTTTTCTTATCTAAATTGTTGTTGCTTACTGGAGCCTTTTGATCTCTGGTCTTGTATTTTGTCAAATTAGCTTTTGGTCTCAATACCACACTATGCTACTTGGGATAACATTGACAAATTTGAATGATTGTGTGCATGCGGTGGAGTAGATAAGCCAGTCATTTGACTGCTTGAAACCATCTCTCCTAAAATTGGTCCAAGTAAGATAAGTGTTTAGTAGTTGTCACTGTAAATTTGTAACTTCTAAATTTTCACGAGGTTCTTTGAGCTATTTGTCCCCAAGTTACTCTTTACTTCAGTCTTCAGGACTCAGGCGCACAAATGATCTTTAGCAAAATATATTAGTACTAGATTCTATCTTTAAGAGGAGACACAATAGTATGATACTTTTAGCTTGTGTTCCCTGCAGGATAGTTCTCTCCACATGATGTTTATATTTGTAGGGCCAAACTGATCTTGTTTGAAGTATATAAATAGCACATGTTTCCTTTTATCCGAAATCTCCTAGAAAGCTAGCACATGATTAAACTAACTGACAGGATTGGATGTAGGAAAAAACTCTTTCTTGTGTTAGTTCGTAATGCAAATCTGTCATGCCTAAATAATTAAACTTTCATACAACATGTGCATATGAAATCTAGTTCATTATTCTTTCCAATGCTGTATTCATATCGTATCGACATCCTGTGTTACTGCCATGTCAGTTGCTGCCTTGTGACCATGAGGTCATGGGTTCAAGTCCTGGAAACAGCCTCTTACAGAAATGTGGGGAAAGGCTGCGTACTATAGACCCAAAGTGGTCGGACCCTTCCCTGGACCCTGCGCAAGCGGGAGCTACATGCACCAGGTTGCCCTTTTTTTTTTGGTACGTGCATGTCAGTCGGCTCAGTTGAGAACAACCTTTTGAATATGACCACAGATGCACTTGTATCGAATCTGTAGTCTGACCTGCTTCATGCCCTTTTATATAGTCATTTTGCATTCAATAACATGTTAGTATCTTTAATTCTTATGCTTCATTGTTTTCATTGTTAAGGATGTCAACGACAAGAATATTGCTGTTCAGTTCAAGTATGTGACTTGGCAGTTGCAAGCAGCTCTAACAAATCTACCGCATAGTTGTTTTCAAATATCTGATGAAGTTCAAGAAGAGGTATAGTTAACCTGATTGACCGATACATTTCTGAGATTGATCCTTCATTAATTAATCAAACCTGCTTTAATTTGATTAATCTGTAGGTTGATTTAGTGCGGGGTCAGCTTAAAAGAGAAATGGAGAAGAAGGGAGCCCTTGATCTAAATATTTTTTCAAAAATTCATGATATCTTAGCTCATCATGTTGATAATGTTGGATCACAATCTGAAGAACCACACAGCCAGCGAGAGACATTGTCGTTGGAAAACTTGAGCAGTGATCATCTGGAGTTGCAACATGTTGCTTTACTAATTTCAGAAATAAGCGGGATATCTAAATCTGACATTAAAAAAATAACGTCTGAGCTAATTGAAGGGCTTGAAAACGCTACAGTTGCTGATTCTGCAAAACCAACAAATGGTGATAACCAAACAAGTGATGAAGCAAAAGACTCACCTGACAATGTTAAGAAGCCTGACACTGTAGCTATGCCTGAAGATTTCCGTTGCCCAATATCTCTTGAGCTGATGAGAGATCCTGTCATTGTGTCAACAGGGCAGGTAAATTTCCACACCATCACTTATTATTTATTCGCCCTGCCCTTAGGGTGTTGCTGTTTATGATTCAAATATATTTGGCATCTTCTGACAATATTCTTGCTATTGTTGTAGACATATGAGCGTGCTTTCATTCAAAGGTGGATTGATGGTGGAAACCGGACGTGCCCAAAAACTCAACAGAAGCTCCTAAACCTTACATTAACCCCAAACTATGTACTGAGAAGTTTGATATTGCAATGGTGTGAGGAAAAAGGGATCGAACCACCTACAAGATCGAAATATGAAGGTTCTTCCATAGAGGTCGGTGAGGACAGATTGGCAATTGAAGCATTAGTTCGCAATCTTTCTTGCAGCTCATTGGATGAACGGAAATCTGCTGCTGCTGAAATAAGATCCTTGGCCAAAAAAAGTACAGACAACCGCATGCTTCTAGCAGAGTCCGGTGCCATTCCTGCTCTAGTGAAACTTTTGTCCTCAAAAGACCCAAAAACCCAGGAACACGCAGTTACATCTCTTTTGAATCTCTCCATATATGATCAAAACAAGGAACTGATAGTGGTCGGTGGTGCCATTGTCCCAATCATACAAGTGCTTAGGACGGGTAGCATGGAGGCAAGAGAAAATGCAGCTGCAGCTATTTTCAGCCTGTCACTAATCGATGATAACAAGATAATGATAGGAAGCACCCCCGGGGCGATTGAAGCATTGGTTGAGCTGCTGAAGAGTGGTAGTTCAAGAGGTAGAAAAGATGCAGCAACAGCACTGTTCAATCTATGCATATACCAGGCAAACAAGGTCCGCGCGGTCCGGGCAGGAATATTGTCGCCACTGGTTCAGATGCTGCAAGATTCATCTAGCGCCGGAGCCACCGACGAGGCGCTCACAATCCTGTCGGTTCTCGTGAGTCACCACGAGTGCAAAACGGCGATAGCCAAGGCTCACACCATCCCCTTCTTGATCGATTTGTTAAGATCAAGCCAGGCCCGCAACAAGGAGAATGCCGCTGCCATTTTACTTGCACTCTGCAAGAAGGATGCCCAGAATCTCGCTTGCATAGGGAGGCTGGGTGCTCAAATACCATTAACGGAGCTGTCCAAGACCGGCTCGGACAGAGCCAAGCGCAAGGCGACCTCTCTCCTGGAGCATCTCAGTAAGTTGCAGGTGCTCTAGCCTGCTCGCCCGTCGCATACCATTTTTCACGTGTGCGTCTGTTATACATACGGGAAGTTGTAAACTCATCTGTTATTCAGTGTGAAAGTAGTGGGCTGGTGTGGAGGTTTCAGACACCCTCAGATGTGTTCATTGATGGCTACAATAAAAAGGGTCGGTGTTGCTGAATCTGAATGTGTTGTTTCTCATCTCATGTGCATGAAGTTCCATTTATGCCTTTTAGTTTATAGAAGAAAATTGTTGCGGTCTCCATCGAAACATCTATTCACGACCTCTTCGTTTTCCAGCCTACCAGTTTGACATAACTATATGTTTTTTTTCTAGGAGTACTTCTTTTGTGCCGTTAACCCCCATTCCTCTGAAAGACCAGAGATTTTGACAGCACTGAGTGCTGGTATAAATCTTACGTCGCCATCATCTGTTGCAATCCAATTTGTTAGAGGCCCCGAGTATGCTCGTCTGGACATGACAGCAACAAAGGTGATTCCGGTTTGAAAATCCACACGGTAATTGTGACCCTTTTTGCTCCAAGATCCTGGTGATGCAGGTATGGATACTGACGATGACATGCATGGACCCCCTTTTCTTTAACAGTTTGAAACTGTGTAGTCTCTTGTGAACATTTGACTTCTCAGGGGTAAGAACTTTCCATTAACCAACGGGTGCAGCATCTGTTGAGAGAGCCTGTGGCCGTGATAGCATCTCCAACCGATTATGTATAACAGGCCAAGTGTCTAAAAAAACTGTTTTTTTAGATCATTTGTACAAAAACACAGCTTCAGCAGATGCCCTATCTTTTTTTGGTGCTGCAATTTTTTTGGGGTGGCCTCATGTTTTGCCTCCAAGTACTGCAAATATGCAATAGCTGCAAAAAAGAAAAAAAAATCAAAGCCGTGGGCATGCCAACCGCCACCCTTAAACTTCCTCCACCCC
>NC_057809.1:526347053-526360347 GCF_018294505.1 Triticum aestivum | reverse complement strand
CTTGGCATGGAGAAGGTCTAGAGATGGCTGGCGGGGGCGGCCCGGCGCGGCCGCACGGGAGCGAGGGTTGAATAGTTGTAAGTATGAATAAAGTTACACGCGTTTCTCGAAAAAGGTTGAAGGAGTAAAAACATATTATATCTATATCGAAAACATTCAAGTTAGATACATGTAAATTGCAGCACTATTAAGCATCAATGAATGGTTGTGGGAAAGTCCATGTAGCTACCAGCCAAAATGGCCCATTTTAACCATGGCCCCTTCAAGAGCTGGAAAAGTTTGCCTGTACCATTGAGGGCAGAGGTTGGAACCCGTCACTGTCGAAGTAAACTTCCGGTACAAGTGATTCACCCGTCTCAACCATGCGAATTGATGGCCATGCTCCTGGAACTGCAGAATGGTTGGTTGGCCAACATAAGGAGGTTAAGGACAATAATCCCAGACCAAGATACTCAACCACAGGTTCGATGCAGGTCAGGCGCTTAAAGTTTCCCAACAAAACAGCACCGGATCCATAAATCCCACTACAAAATGTAGGTCCCCAGATTAGTCGGCCAGGAGAGGGAACAAATTCGGGTTCTTGCCGCTGGCTAATTCTAGAATCCTGTAAAATTCAGTAGTAGCTAGCTAGCTAGGATTAAAGATTCCCGACGAACCTAGGCAGCATAAAAGAAGCTTTTGATCTTAACGTGGCACCTATGAATTCTGCCTACAAAGCTCTCTTTTCCGGGAAGAATAGCTCTGCCCACAGAAACTCTCGGTGCCAATCTTTTCCTCTGGCAGCGCCTGCTTGCTCTCAGGGCAAGGCCAACGCTACAGCATGGACGGCTGCCACAGCTATCCACGTCGGCTCGGGTGGTCCCAAATGGCTTGAGGTGCTGCCTGCAGACCAAAGCGGGTGCCTGCAGAGGAGGCCGACTCCTACTTGACCAAAGTAGCAAAAAGGAGAGAGGGAGGAAGAAAAGTAGAGAAAGTTGAGCTTGCATGGGTATAAACACAGGCAAACTCTCTCTCCATGCGATGAAAAAGAGAGACTGTGACCCCCGTGAGGCAGCCTAAGGGCAAGGCCAACGCTACAGCGTGGACGGCTGCCACAGCTATCCACGTCGGCTCGGGTGGTCCCAAATGGCTTGAGGTGCTGCCTGCAGACCAAAGCGGGTGCCTGCAGAGGAGGCCGACTCCTACTTGACCAAAGTAGCAAAAAGGAGAGAGGGAGGAAGAAAAGTAGAGAAAGTTGAGCTTGCATGGGTATAAACACAGGCAAACTCTCTCTCCATGCGATGAAAAAGAGAGACTGTGACCCCCGTGAGGCAGCCTAATGCATTGGGTGTTTGTTTTTTAGTACTATTGCTTCATCATACTTTATCTAGGTGGAGAGGATGAAGCTACACCTACGGGTGCTTCCATTGTACATGCCCTAATGCATTGGGTGTTTGTTTTTTAGTACTATTACTTCATCATACTTTATCTAGGTGGAGAGGATGGAGCTACACCTACGGGTGCTTCCATTGTACATGTCCTCACCAACCTCATGACTTGCAGACAGAAAAAGCTTCGTGTAGTACCGACCTCAGATTCTCTCCCAGGAAACGTATCCCGTCCACGTGTAAATCTGACAGTTACATGTATGTACACAGATCTTGCATTGAATTGATCGATGCATTTTGATTTTGGGATTTTCGTCGCCTCCCCGTGCGTCATCGCATCGAGATCCTAGGGGCTGTTGCATCCCTGCATCTGACCTGTAAATCTCACCAACCCCATGGCTTGCAGAGGCAAAAAGTTTCAGATTCTCTCCTCGGATCGATACATGTCTCTCCCCCACATGTAAATCTGACGGTTATATATGTGCGGATGGACTTAATCTACTACGCATTTGGGGATTTTTATCGCCTCTCCATGTGTCATCGTATCTACTGTAGATCTTAGGACATTATATCGATTTTGTTGGACTCCCAGTGTACTCTCTGTCGGAGTAGGTCGCACTTGTTTTTCGGCTCATTTCGTGTGTTTTCTGAAAGGCTTGCTGGTTGAGAAGAACTTCTTGCTCAGCAGTTTACCTACTGGTTGAATACTCATGCAACTGTGACCTCAAGAATTCCGGTTTGTCAACTTGTGTGAATTGAAGTACACATACGAGTCAAAATATGAGACTTTGCTCCACTGCGTATACAAGTAAAAGTAACATTTTTTGTTATTTTTTTGGGGGGATTTCATCATACTTTATCTAGGTGGAGAGGATGGAGCTACACCTACGGGTGCTTCCATTGTACATGTCCTCACCAACCTCATGACTTGCAGACAGAAAAAGCTTCGTGTAGTACCGACCTCAGATTCTCTCCCAGGAAACGTATCCCGTCCACGTGTAAATCTGACAGTTACATGTATGTACACAGATCTTGCATTGAATTGATCGATGCATTTTGATTTTGGGATTTTCGTCGCCTCCCCGTGCGTCATCGCATCGAGATCCTAGGGGCTGTTGCATCCCTGCATCTGACCTGTAAATCTCACCAACCCCATGGCTTGCAGAGGCAAAAAGTTTCAGATTCTCTCCTCGGATCGATACATGTCTCTCCCCCACATGTAAATCTGACGGTTATATATGTGCGGATGGACTTAATCTACTACGCATTTGGGGATTTTTATCGCCTCTCCATGTGTCATCGTATCTACTGTAGATCTTAGGACATTATATCGATTTTGTTGGACTCCCAGTGTACTCTCTGTCGGAGTAGGTCGCACTTGTTTTTCGGCTCATTTCGTGTGTTTTCTGAAAGGCTTGCTGGTTGAGAAGAACTTCTTGCTCAGCAGTTTACCTACTGGTTGAATACTCATGCAACTGTGACCTCAAGAATTCCGGTTTGTCAACTTGTGTGAATTGAAGTACACATACGAGTCAAAATATGAGACTTTGCTCCACTGCGTATACAAGTAAAAGTAACATTTTTTGTTATTTTTTTGGGGGGGAAAGCTTTGTGTGATTATTCGTGCATGACTGAACTTAGTTTAATTTTCCTCGTGCATGCAAAGTGCCTCTAGGAAATCAACCGTTGCCATTAAAAGAATCCAGGAAAACATCATTTTCAGTATGCATATGCCTCTTTCTAGAGAGCGAATCTTTCCACATATGCTTGAGCCATCATACTTCCGTAGCTTTCCACCATTCGTTTTTTCTTTTGTTGACGGCGCCTAGCTTTCCACCGTGAAGTACACATCCGTGCTTATCCATTTTGTTTATTTATTTTACACTGCGTCCCTGCAATCGGCAGGCAAGTTCATATTATAAGACGTAAGGAGTATAAAGTGAACATACCTAATGCTTCCCTCTCAAAGAAAAGAAAGGTTAAATTGTGTTCCCTCTTGAAAAGGATATTTGATCAAGAGAAACTACGTCAAATTGTCTGCCCTGCTTTTAGACACCGGAAAAAAGCTCGTTGAAGAGGAGAAGATTCTGGAGCACATATCTATCTTTTCTCACAGGGGAAAATATCTCTCTCGAAAAATATGGTGGTAGAAAATTAGTACTATAGTTCACAAAGCAACATAAAGTGAGCATACTTAATGCTTCCCCTCTCATAGAAAAGGAAAGTGAAAATATGTTCCCACGTGAAAAGGATAGCTGTTCAAGGGAAATCGTGTGAAAAATTTCTACCATGCTTTTAGAGAGTGCGAGATAAAGAGTAAGAGAACTGGGAGAACCTACGAAAGTCTTGCTTTTGCTAAGAGGAGAAAATATCTCCCTTGAAACATATGAGAGTGCAAACATGTTGGTAGTTCATAAAAAAATATGGATATAATATATGTAAGGAAAAGTATGTTAGAAGGAAGTTTTGGCAATCTCTGTTCAAAATTAATCGAAGTTCTACCTTTATCCTAAGTCAAACTTGCTTATGCTTGACCAAGTCGAAAGAAAAATATACCAACATCTAGAATATCAGATTAGTTTTTAGATTCTTCGTAAAATATTTTTCCATTGTGCTCTCAAAGCATTTTTTCTATAAACTTGGTCATCTTAAACAAGTTTGACTTTCTTTTGACAAATAAACAAGTTTGACTTAGAACAAACCTAAAACTTCAATTAACTTGAAACGGGAGAGTACATGTTAGGTGGAGAAGTACAATATGATAATCTAAGAACTTAAAAGGTCAAGATTTTTTATGTTAATACAGACACCTCATGGTCTATCATGACAAGATTTTTGAAATCGTAGTTTGAGCTATGCATGGTGGCTCCGGCGGAGGTGCCATGTTTAGTATGTTCTTGTTGGGTCGAAGGTGGTGCGACAATAGTGGGAGGCAAGCGAATATGGGACGTCTTTGTCTTCCATTGTCCTCTCGAGAGGTATTCGGCTATCGAGGCACTGGTACACGAATAAGGGCGGACGGTACAGACGGCCTTCAAACGATGAGTTTATGCACTCCGGTGAAAACACAAGATCTCTGATTGGGCTATGTCGATGCGCGCATGCGTCGTATCCTTGCTGAATGTGGTGGATTGAAGTTTGGCTTTGGGGATGAGAATCCGGAGTTCAACCTTGTGGTGGACTCGCCATCATTGGCGCACGTGCGGTGATTCCTTCTTGAAAGCGTAACCTAGGAGTTGTGTATTTTTTGTTTCTGGTATGTCTTGTAACATAGGGTTAGTTGCTATCTGGGGGAGTTACTGTCGCGAGGTATGCGGCTTCAAGGTTAGTTTTCCGCTTTATTTTCGGGCCGAGGTTGTTCGGATGCTGGATTTTGCATTATTATTAATAATAATAAGTCCATTTTACTATCCTGAAGAAAGTCGATGGTTCACATAACTCCCTGAAGTCCAAAATGGTTCACTTAACCCCTGAATAAAACCAATATCGTTCAATACTCACCCAAAGTGGATTTGGTCAGGTGGTTTTGCTGAGTTGGACTCGGTCAAGGCTATTTTGTTGACTGGGGGGTTTCCTCCCCCTTCCCTGTGTAGCCTCGGGCCTCTCCAGCCGGCGATGCACGTGGCTTAGCCACCGGCAGCGACAGGTGCGGGGAGCCGGGGGTCGCCAACAACAACCAGTACGTCGGGCTGGGGCTGAACTAGGAGCATCGTGTCTCATTCTTTCCTTGCCTCTCTCAAATTTGAGCATCCCAGAGCACCGCCAGCTGTCGACGTAGCCACCGTCCACCCCTCACCAAACCACCATGTCCAAAGCCTCCAAAATCTCACGTCGGTCCTCTGCACTGAAGGATTCAATCCCATACGCCCGGACTCGACCCAATCGGGTTGTCTTCTCTGATTGTGGCCACCGGACGCCGACGAATGATTTACCGCACATAGATGATCCCCGACCTAGCCTTCGCCATCGTTAGACTCCCGGTGAGCTTCTCTTAGTTTTCCCTCTCCTTTAGAGCTCGAACTCATGTTGTAGCCGTCATCCACGCGAGCTCAGCGCCGCCGTTCGCCCTGGTCGTCATGCTCCTCGTTGGCGAGCTCCCCTTGCGTCGTTATGCTGCCTCCCATGCCCCCATAGGTCCATAGATTCCGCCCTACTACCTAGTTCACTTGGGTTCGTGTCGTAACACCGACGTCGTCAAAGTCGTGCCTCTGCCGCCGCTCAGCTCCGTCGGTAGCCTACTTCCGGTCATCCCACATTCTCCTACGACCAGCCATGGATGCGCGAGAGCGCAATCTATGCCCTGGTAGCCTCCAACACCGCCATCATGGCCTCCAGAGGAGCATCACCGTGATTTGAGGTCGCCGGCAGTTAACCCAGGTCGTGCCGACATGCGGCGTCATTAGTTTAGGTTGATTAAGGTTAGTTCGAGACAGTGACATGTGGGTCCCCCGCTTTTAATGATGTAGTTAGGGCTAAATAAATCCCCTGTTAGTTTCTGTGCAACCGAGATGTGGGCCCCATGTGTCATATTTGACTGGCATAGTCAGCGTTGACCGGACCCAATAGTCAGTGAGAGTGGCTAGGAGGGAAGGACCCATCGTAGGTCAAATACCACCATTTACCATGTACGCGTTAGCATCCGATCGGGGCAAATCACTGAGGGATGTTTTTTGACCGGTATGGTATTGTTGAGGGGTGTAAAGGAACAAAAAAAAACAGCAGGGGCTATGTGAACCACCGAGTTTCTTAATGGTAGTAAAATGGACTTTTTTCTTAATAATATATGGCTGCATGCATCACTCTGATGCAGAGGCTGGAGGTTATCCTCCTTTTCAAAAAGCTACAAATCAATACAAAAAGGACACATTATGTAGCTGATGGTATCTTTACACACTAATCATGGTACAAATAATATTAATGGTAAACTTTGTCTTAAACGATTATTTTTGTGTAGATTAGATTTATATTTGCAAATTTTCTGGATGATAGATGCATTTGATGTCAGTGTTGTCAAATGACACATATTTTCTGACTTTTTTTATCGTCACTAAATATACAACTAAATGTAACCACCTAAAGTTAATATGGTGCAATGCTTGTTACCTACTAAACATCATTGTTTCTCTTATTGGCCCCCAAGCTCGAGGTTTGTAGACTGATATGTCTCCATCGTATCTACTTTTCCAAACACTTTTGCCCTTGTTTTGGACTCTAATTTGCATGATTTGAATGAAACTAACCCGGACTGACGCTGTTTTCAGCAGAATTGCCATGGTGTTATTTTTGTGCGGAAATAAAAGTTCTCGGGATTACCTAAAAATCAACGGAGAATATTTTTGGAATATATAAAAAATACTGGCGAAAGAATCAAGGCCAGGGGGCCACACCCTATCCACGAGGGTGGGGGGTGCTCCCCCTGCCTCGTGGGCCCCCTGGTGCTCCACCGACCTCAACTCCAACTATATATATTCACGTTCAGGGAGAAAAAAATCAGAGAGAAAGATTCATCACGTTTTACGACACGGAGCCGCCGCCAAGCCCTAATCTCTCTCGGGAGGGCTGATTTGGAGTTCATTCGGGGCTCCGGAGAGGGGAATCCATCGCCATCGTCATCATCAACCTTCGTCCATCACCAATTTCATGATGCTCATCGCCGCGCATGAGTAATTTCATCATAGGCTTACTGGACGGTGATGGGTTGGATGAGATTTATCATGTAATCGAGTTAGTTTTGTTAGGGTTTGATCTCTAGTATCCATTATGTTCTGAGATTGATGTTGCTATGACTTTGCTATGCTTAATGCTTGTCACTAGAGCTCGAGTGCCATTATTTCAGATCTGAACCTATTATGTTTTCATGAATATATGTGAGTTCTTAATCCTATCTTGCAAGTCTATAGTCACCTATTATGTGTTATGATCCGTTAACCCCGAAGTGACAATAATCGGGATACTTACCAGTGATGACCGTAGTTTGAAGAGTTCATGTATTCACTAAGTGTTAATGCTTTGGTCCGGTACTCTATTAAAAGGAGGTGTCGGTGTCAAAACCGGCAGATCTCGGGTAGGGGGTCCCGAACTGTGCGTGTAAGGCGGATGGTAACAGGAGGCAGGGGACACGATGTTTACCCAGGTTCGGGCCCTCTTGATGGAGGTAATACCCTACGTCCTGCTTGATTGTTCTTGATGATATGAGTATTACAAGAGTTGATCTACCACGAGATCGTAGAGGCTAAACCCTAGAAGCTAGCCTATGGTATGATTGTATGTTGTCATACGGACTAAACCCTTCGGTTTATATTGACACCGGAGGGGGCTAGGGTTACACAGAGTCGGTTACAAGGGAGGAGATCTACATATCCATATTTCCAAGCTTTCCTTCTACGCCAAGGGAAGTCCCATCCGGACACGAGACGAAGTCTTCAATCTTGTATCTTCATAGTCCAACAGTCCGGCCAAAGAATATAGTCCGGCTGTCCGGAGACCCCCTAATCCAGGACTCCCTCAGTAGCTCCTGAACCAGGCTTCAATGACGATGAGTCCAGCGCGCAGTTTTGTCTTCGACATTGCAAGGCGGGTTCCTCCTCCGAATACTCCACAGAAGATTTTGAACACAAGGATAGTGTCCGGTTCTGCAAAACAAGTTCCACATACCACCGTAGAGAGAATAATATTTCCACAAATCTAATCCGCTGACACGTCTTGACAGCATGACATCATGTCATGGCCTGGTCTTTATTCGAACCGTTTTTCTCAACCAGCACTGCACATATCGCGAGGCGGTTTTCCTGACACGTCTTGTCAAAGCAGAGATCGTGTCCCCCTTATTACGGGATTCTCATCAATACGGACGTGGGCAACCCACTCGTGCCCGTTGGTATGACTCCTCAATTTTAGGCAAGTCCAAAACGGCCACGAGAAGGACGCTTGATATTCACCCTCTTTATAAAGAGGCCAAGGCCTGTCCTTTTTTCCTCTCGTGCTCAATCGAATCCTTCCCCCGCCTCGAGTTCCAACACCCAAGGCTCAGTTCAGGCGCTTCGGAGCTTCAACCATGTCCGGATCCAACCTCCAAGGTCGGTGGATGCCTTCCTCTATCATAGAGGACGACATCAAGAAGCTGAGAAGCCAGGTATCTGACCGCCGAAATCTTGCACAGGCTTCCCGCTCGAGGGCAGGTCATCCCCACTCCCGAACCCAACAAGAGTGTTGTGTTCATCTCTCACTTCCTCCGAGGGCTAGGCCTCACTCTGGATCCCTTTGTTAGGGGGCTCATGTTCTATTATGGGTTGGATTTCCATGATCTGGCCCTGTTGTGGTTCTAAGACTGACAGTAGAATAGGGTGGTAGGAAGGTAGAGGCAAGATCCTAGCTATGGAGGAGTTGTACACATGAGTTTTACGAGTTCAGGCCCTTCTCGGAGGAAGTAACAACACTACATCTCGGAGCCCGGAGGCGGTCAACTAAATATATGCGTGTGAATTACAGAAAGTGCGAACCCCTATCCCAGAGGAGGGGGGTGGCTTATATAGAGTACGCCAGAACCCCAGCTCCCCTCTGTTACACAAGGTTCAATGCTCATAAAGGAGGGGCGTTACTGGTAACGTCTGCAGTAAAGTGCTGTAAATGCCCATAAAGCTATGGTTTATGTCCTGACCGTTGCAGAGTGAAGGGCTTCTCATCTTCTAGTGGTCGAGTGTCTTCAAGGTGGTCGAGTGAGCACATCTTCACGGTCGAGTGGATGATGGTTTCTCTTCGACTGCTTCTGATTCTTTGTAGAGATGTCCTTGGGGAGGGTATGTTGGACAGATCCATGACCCTACCCTAAGTACATAGCTTCATCATTAGCCCCCGAATGGATCAGGGTTTGAGTGAGGAAGGAGTTGGGAACACTTCCGACCCATTCTTTGTGCTATGAGTATATCTTGTTCTGGAACAATGAGTTGAGGTGACGACGTCGACTCCTTTCTCGGTCGCCTTGGTCCATTCTTGGTTTTTGTCGAGTGAATTTTCACGGTAGAATTCTGAATGATGATGTAGAGGATGTTTGTCTTCAGTCTGACAGGTTGCTCTGCTCTCCGCGGATTTCGCGGGATTCGAATTTTGGGAAGTGCGCTAGACGGACGGAACCGAGGTTATCGGGACGGATTAGGCAAGTCTCCTCGATCCCCGCGCCACCTTTTTCGCCACGTACTGCGCGCGACTATTGTGGGATTTGTTTAGATCGTCTGGGTCCACCAGTCAGTCACTCGGGGGACGACCTTATAAAAGGCCCTCATCGACATGTACTCAATGCCCAACGGAGTGCAGGAGCAAGACGTCAAGGAAGAAGCGAGCGGGGGCGAGAGCGGCGAAGGACACTCGGATGCCGAGGAGGACGAGGAGAGCGACGAATCGACTGATGACGAGGAAGTCGACTCGCCCCCTCGCAGGGAGAGGAGATCCAAACATGCTCACGACCCAGCGAGCGCTCCAGACCTGGTGGCCGCGCCAATTGGACAGTCTTCGAAGCGTCCCAGGACGTCTTCTCCAACGCCGACTGAGAAGGCTCCCAAGCAGTCCAAAGTTGTGCCGCCTCCAGCGCCGAAAGCACCGAAAGCTACCTCCTCCAAACCGCCAAAGGCTTTGCCCAGGATCAAAGTGACCATCCCCACTATCTCCGGGTAATCATCTGACTTGTCTTTTTCATCGACTCGATTAACCGGACGTAACCGACTGAATGCGGGTCTTTGCAGTGCTGCTACGTCAGGAACCTCTTCTCTCTAGTACCGGGACGGGGAGATGGAAGATGCAGTTACCTCCAACCCAGGTATAAACTCTTGTGATTTTGTTCTTGATTCCTTGGTCGATTGCGTTCTAGTGGTTCACTTGGGGTCGAACGATCTGCCTTGCAGCTCCACCCAACGTCATCGATCTTCCGGATGACGATGAAGATGTGGCTCTTAAGCCCAAGAAGAGCAAGAAGGTAGTAGCTGGCAGGATGTGTCGGCAAGAACCAACTACAACACCTCCCGTCCGTCAACCTGAAGACGCGGGCAGGGCTTCTGTGACCTTTGCTGCACCCTTGTCGAGTGATCACCCTGCATCGTCGACTGCACCTGTGATTCCTTCAGTCATCCAACTCCATGCCACGGAGCTCCAAGCCGCCACACCTGGGTCGTCTGCTCACTTTTTCACCAGCTACCCCGTCCCGGACAACCAGTCGGAAGCGGCTGCGGAAGCCATCTGACAAGGTGACATGATGATGGAGCGGGTGAAGACAGTACATGAGAATAGCCAGGATGCCTACGACGCCAGCGCTGCTCTTCGGGCCAATGTCCATGTGAGTAGACTTTCCGACTGCTTTTGCTCTATGGGGATATGTTACCCGAAAAATAGTCTTCTACACAATCTCCTGTTGTTTGCGTCGAATTAGAGCACCCACTGGGTGTTTTGTTGTTTTCGGTAATTTCGTTCTTCCACTCTGTCTGGGCGAGTGGGATCTGAACCGGTGGGGGCATCCTAAGTGCACCCACTGGGTGTAGTCCCCAAGAGCGCGGTCGACTGCTGGCAGTCGATTGGGGTTTGAGTTCTACTTTCCTATCTTTTTCTTACACTTGACTCAGGAGGACCGGTCGAGTAGGATATGAACCGGTGGGGGCACGCCAAGTGCACCCACTGGGTGTAGTCCCCGAGACCGCAGTCGACTGCTGGCAGTCGACTGTGGTCTGAACAGCTTTTTTTTGGTCTGGGCGGACCGGTCGAGTTAGGTCTTAGTCAGCGGGGGCACGCCAAGTGCACCCGCTGGGTGTAGCCCCTAAGACCGCAGTCGACTGTGTGCAGTCGGCTGGGGTCTAAGTGAACTTCTTTAGGTTTTATTCACTCGGAAGTAAACAACCTTTGATCTTATCGATTGATCCGTCGTTTGCCTTCTGCAGAAGTCTTGTACTCTTATTTTCAAGTTTGCTGAACTTGAGGAGAAGCAGAGGCAACTCATCCTAGACTTGGAATTGGCCCAGCAGAATCTGAAAAAAGCTCAAGGCGAAGCCGCTGGTATGGAAGGTAACTGACTGTCGACTGACTTTCAATATATTTCTTTGATCTCTTCTTTGATTCGATTGCTTCTTTTGCAGAGAAAATGAAGTTGGCTCTGGAGAAGAAGGACTCGGACCTTGCCGCCATGCAAAAAGCAGCTCAAGATAAAACTGTTCTCGCAGACCAGAAGCTTGCTTCAATCGGAACACTGGAAGGGGAGGTGAACAAACTGAAATCTTGTCTTAATGAAGCTAACCGCGAAGTGACCAGTCTGAAGAAGGACAAGGTTGTCTTGAATGAAAAGTTGGAGTCTGCGATCTGCAAGAGGAATGACACGGAAGCTTATTTGAGGACTCTTGCCAAGAAGCTCTATCTCACGCTGGAAGGTATTTCTTTTAACCGACTGTGTTGATGCTTGTGATCAGATGTTGCTCGGTCGATTCACTAATTTTTGGCTGCAGAATTCTGCCAAGACTTCGACGAGGAAACTAGAAGGGTCGAGACGGGTCTGGACCCTATCGCTTCTCCAGTCTGTGACGAGACTACAATGAATGTGCTCCGACTGGAGTCTCGTATCGCCAGCGCCACAAGCTACCTCGTGCGCCTGAAGGAGGTAGTCTCCCGAATCGACTCATCGCTTTGGCCGAGGGTAACGCTTAAAAATGACCTGGAATCCCTGATGGCTCGACTGAACGAGATCCCTGACTGAGTGCAAGAATGGAAGAAATCCTCCGCCCGGTGTGGTGCTGACATGGCGTTGTCCTTGGTGCGAGTTCATTGCAAGGAGGCTCGTGAAGACAAGCTGGCTGCGATCAAAGTCGCCAACACCAATAAGCATGACTTCCAGTCCTTCATGGAGACTTTCATTGTTGCCGCCACTCGGATCGCTGATGGGATTGACCTGGACTCATTCGTGGAGCCTGCCGGCCTTCCTCTAGCCGAGTGAACAAACTTATGAAACTTGAATCTGCTTTAAATTTGCCTCGGAATGCCGAGTGATTGCTGTAACCGTTGAACTCCTTCGGGCTTGATGCCCGAATACTTTTAATTTGTTGCTCGGAACTTTTAGGATTTATCCGAATTTGGTTTATCTCCGAATGTTCTTGCGTTTGCCTTCGAATGGACTTTGCGCTGGAGTTGCAACTCTGAAGTGGTGACTCCAGTCGACCTACGCTTCGTCGTCCTTGCGGATAGGGATGGAGCGCATGTTGTACTTGTGCCGTAGCTCCGAAGGAGAAGGTTGCAGTCGACCTGCACCTCGTTGTCCTTGCGGATAGGGATGGAGCATACGTTGTACTTGTGCCATAGCTCTGAAGGAGAAGGTTGCAGTCGACCTGCACCTCATCATCCTTGCGGATAGGGATGGAGCGTACGTTGTACTTGTGCTATAGCTCTGAAGGAGAAGGTTGCAGTCGACCTACACCTCGTCGTCCTTGCGGATAGGGATGGAGCGTACGTTGTACTTGTGCCGTAGCTCTGAAGGAGAAGGTTGCAGTCGACCTGCACCTCGTCGTCCTCGCTGATAGGGGTATGTTTCAAACTTAGGCGAGTATTGGACTGCAGCTAAGCCCTCGAGTGGGAGAACTTAGGCAAGTATTGGACTGCAGCTAAGCCCCCGAGTGGGAGGATTGCTCTCCATACGGTAGTATTTTTTCAAACTTAGGCGAGTACCAGACTATAGCTAAGCCTCCTAGTGAGAGAACTTAGGCGAGTGCTCGACTACAGCTAAGCCCCCGAGTGGGAGGATTGCTCTCCACTCGGTAGGATTTTTTCAAACTTAGGCGAGTATCGGACTGCAGCTAAGCCTCGTAGTGAGAGAACTTAGACGAGTGTTGGACTGCAGCTAAGCCCCCGAGTGGGAGGATTGCTCTCCACTCGGTAGGATTTTTTCAAACTTAGGCGAGTACCGGACT
>NC_057809.1:526326969-526346794 GCF_018294505.1 Triticum aestivum | reverse complement strand
AGCTAAGCCTCCTAGTGAGAGAACTTAGGCGAGTGCTGGACTGCAGCTAAGCCCCCGAGTGGGAGGATTGCTCTCCGCTCGGTAGGATTTTTTCAAACTTAGGCGAGTACCGGACTGCAACTAAGCCTCCTAGTGAGAGAACTTAGGCGAGTGCTGGACTGCAGCTAAGCCCCCGAGTGGGAGGATTGCTCTCCACTCGGTAGGATTTTTTCAAACTTAGGCGAGTACCGGACTGCAGCTAAGCCTCCTAGTGAGAGAGCTTAGGCGAGTGTTGGACTGCAGCCAAGCCCCCGAGTGGGAGGATTGTTCTCCACTCGGTAGGATTTTCTTTCGAACTTAGGCGAAACGGATTCGCGACTAAGCCCACCCACTGGGGGATTTCAGAAGTAAATAAGAACACAACAATCGAATGAGAGGACTGTAAGCTCCTGTCTTTGATAAACAAATTACAAAAGGTGTTTCTTATTACATTTTATTCGAACGAGTGCTTAAGTATAAAAGGGGCGGAGCAGCTTCGCTTTCCAAGCCCATGGCTCGTCTTTCTGATGCTCAATACTGTAAAGATGGTATGCTCCATTGTGAAGAACTTTGGTGACGATGAAGAGGCCTTCCCAAGTCGGGGCGAGCTTGTGTGGTTTCTGTTGGTCTACTCGAAGAACCAGATCTCCTTCTTGAAAGGCTCGACCCTTCACATTTCTGGCGTGGAATCGACGCAAGTCTTGCTGATAAGTGGTCGACCGGATCAAGGCCATCTCTCTTTCCTCCTCTAAGAGATCGACTGAATCTTGCCGGGCCTGCTCTGCTTCCTCTTCGGAGAAGAGCTCGACTCAGGGTGTGTTGTGGAGCAGGTCACTTGGCAGAACAACTTCGGCTCCGTAAACCAAGAAGAAAGGAGTTCGTCCGGTCGACCGATTAGGAGTTGTCCTCAAGCCCCACAGGACTGACGAAAGTTCATCAACCCAAGCGCCTGCTGCGTGTTTGAGATCATGCATCATTCAGGGTTTCAGTCCTTTGAGAATTAAGCCATTGGCTCTTTCTGCTTGTCCATTCGACTACGGGTGAGCGACCGAAGCATAGTCGACTCGAGTGCCTTGAGAAGCACAGAAAGCTCTGAACTCATCGGAATCGAAGTTTGACCCGTTGTCCGTGATGATGTTGTGTGGAACTCCATATCTGAATGTCAATTCTGTGATAAAACTGACAGCGGTGCTAGCATCAAGGTTCTTGATAGGTTTAGCTTCGATCCATTTGGTAAACTTGTCGACTGCAACGAGCACGTGAGTGAAGCCGCTCTTGCCAGTTCTCAGTGGTCCAACCATATCCAGTCCCCAAACAGCAAAGGGCCAGATGAGGGGATGGTCTTCAGAGCTGATGCTAGCTTGTGAGACATGTTAGAGTAAAACTGGCAGCCTTCGCTCTGTCGACTATATCTTTCGCCATTTCATTTGCTCGTGGCCAATAGAATCCAGCTCGGTATGCTTTAGCCCCGATGGCCCGGGAGGATGCATGGTGACCACAGGTCCCCGAGTGGATGTCATTGAGGATCATTCGACCTTCTTTTGGTGTTATGCATTTCTGACCGACTCCAGTCACGCTTTCCCTGAACAGTTGTCCTCTTATTATAGTAAAGGTCTTGGATCGACGGACGATCTGTCGAGCCTCTTCCTCATCCTTTGGGAGTTCTTTCTTGAGGATGTACGCAGTGTAGGGCACTGTCCAGTCGGGAGTAATGGCGAGAACCTCCATGATTAGGTCGACCACGGCCGGGACCTCGACTTCAGTCGGATCTGTGGCGCTCTTAGGTTGCGGGGGTTCTTCAGTAAAAGGATCTTCCTGAACTGTCGGCGTGTGAATATGCTCCAAAAACACATTGCTGGGAATGGCTTCTCTCTTGGAACCTATCTTTGCAAGTCATCGACTGCTTGATTTTCCAGTCGGGGTATGTGGTGGAGCTCTAACCCCTCAAACTTCTTCCCAAGATTCCTCACCGTGATGCAGTAACCAGTCATGGCTGGGCTTGTGACGTCCCACTCCTTCATCACTTGATTAACTACCAAATCTGAGTCACCATAGACCATGAGGCGACGGACGCCGAGTGAGATGGCCATGTGCAACCCATACAGGAGTGCTTCATATTCTGCTTCATTGTTGGAGGAATCAAAGTGAATCTGGAGGACATATCTGAGCCTATCTCCTCGGGGGATACCAGAACTACCCCAACACCAGACCCATTCAGCATCTTGGATCCGTGAAAGAACATGGTCCAGTGCTCCGAGTGAACTTGAGTCGGCAGTTGCTGTTCGATCCACTCGGCGAGGAAATCTGCTATTGCTTGGGACTTGATAGCTTTCTTTGCCTCAAACTTGATATCCAAGGGAAGGAGTTCAATCGCCCATTTTTCCACTCGACCAGTTGCATCTCTGTTGTGCAGAATCTTTGACAATGGAGTGTCGCTGACGACTGTAACAGAGTGATCCGAGGAATAGTGTGCAACCTTCTTCGTGGTCATGTAAATCCCATAGACAAGTTTCTGATAATGAGGATATCTCTGCTTTGACGGGGTCAGGACTTCAGAAATATAATAAATTGGGCGTTGAACTTTATAAGCTTTTCCTTCTTCTTCCCGCTCGACCGTAAGTACTGTACTGACGACTTGTCTAGTGGCCGCTATATAAAGCAGTAGAGGCTCTTTGCTGATTGGAGCAGCAAGCACCGGCTGGGTGGAAAGCAGGGCTTTTAGCTCTGCAAACGCTGCATCAGCTTCTGGGGTCCACTCGAACTTATCTGATTTCTTCATCAGTCGGTAAAGAGGTAGCGCCTTTTCACTGAGGCGAGAAATGAATCGACTTAGGGCGGCCAAGCAACCAGTAAGCTTCTGGACATCATGCACATGCACAGGGCGTTTCATTCGGAGTATAGCGCCTACTTTCTCTTGGTTAGCATTGATTCCTCGTTCGGGAACGAGGAAACCGAGTAACTTTCCGCCTGGAACTCCAAACGTGCACTTTGATGGATTGAGCTTGATATCATACCTTCTGAGGTTGTCAAAAGTTTCAGCAAGGTCAGTCAGTAGGTCGGAGCCTTTACGTGACTTGACCACAATGTCATCCATGTATGCTTCCACATTCTGACTGATCTGAGTGAGCAGGCACTTATGAATCATCCGCATGAATGTGGCTCCGGCATTCTTCAAACCGAATGGCATTGTGACATAACAGAAGCACCCAAACGGGGTGATAAAAGTTGTCTTTATCTCATCGGGTCCGTACAGACGGATCTGGTGGTACCCGGAGTAGGCGTCCAAAAAGGACAAACGCTCGCATCCTGCAGTTGAGTCGACTATCTGATCGTTGCGAGGTAGAGGAAAGTGATCTTTCGGGAAGGCCCGATTGATATGCTTGAAATCAATGCACATGCAAAGTGAGTCGTCTTTCTTTGGTACCATGACAACATTGGCTACCACTCGGAGTGGTAAATCTCTCAGATAAACTCAGCTGCCAAAAGCCGAGCCATCTCTTCACCGATTACCTTTCTTTTCTGGATGGCGGACCGTTGAAGATGCTCTTTAACTGGTTTCACCTTCGGGTCGACTCGCAAATGATGCTCAGCTAGTCCCCTGGGAACACCCGGCATGTCAGAAGGCTTCCATGCAAAGATGTCCCAGTTCTCATGGAGGAACTGGATGAGCGCTTCTTCCTATTTGGAGTCGAGTGAGGTTGAAATGTGAGTCGGAGCAGCATTGGGATCTGTCGGGTGAATGTGAATCGACTTCGTTTCACTAGATGACTGGAATGCTGAATCTGTGGCTGGCTTCTTGGCTCGCAGCAAGTCACTCGGATCTGCATTTTTCTGGTATTCTTGCAATTCTACCACGGCCATCTGGGCATCGGCGATCTTTGAGCCCTTCTGGAAGCACTCTTCTGCCTTCTTCCGATTACCAGAGATAGTGATCACTCCTCTGGGACCAGGCATCTTCAGTTTGAGGTACACATAACATGGTCAAGCCATAAATCGTGCATAAGCTAGCCTGCCCAGAATTGCATGATAAGCACTCTGGAAATCCGCAACTTCAAACGTCAACTTTTCTTTGCGGTAATTTTTGGAATCACCGAAAACCACGTCAAGTGCAATCTGACCGAGGGATGCAGCCTTTTTGCCTGGAATGACCCGATGGAAACTCATATGGCTTTCACTGAGTCTGGGCATCGGAATGCCCATTCCCTTCAACGTCTCAGCATACAGTATGTTCAGGCCACTGCCACCGTCCATCAGGACCTTTGTCAGTCGAGTGCCTTCGACCACTGGGTCGACCACTAGTGCTTGCCTCCTAGGGGTGGCGATGTGCGCTGGATGGTCAGACTGGTCGAATGTAATGGCAGTCTGTGACCACTTCAAGTAACTGGGTGTCACCGAAGCGACCATGTTCACTTCCCTGTTGATGACTTTCAATCGACTTTTGCTCTCAACGTCAGAAAAAATCATCAGAGTGGAATTCACGTGGGGATAACCATCATCATCCTCTCCCTCATCCTCAGCCTTGTCTGCTTCCTTCTCCTTTTCCTTGGGTTGTTTCTCTCAGAACTGCTGGATTAGGAGCCGACACTGCCGAGTGGTGTGCTTCGGGTAAATGAAATCACCTTCATCTTTTTTGGTGGGGATATGTCACGGCAGATCCAACACGTCATTTACATCTTGATCTTTTACTTTCTTGGGGTTCCACGGCCCTTTGGGCTTCCCCTTGAACTTTCCTTGAACCACATCCAAGGCTTCACCCGGAGCAGCTGGCTCGGCCTTGCGCTTCTATTTCCAACCGGAGTTTCCTCCTCCAGCATCGTGGGCGACTGCTTTGTGCTTGCCACTCCGGAGTCGCTCTTCTTCTTCACCATTGGCATACTTGGTGGCAATTTCCATCATTCGAGCCAGAGTCATATTTCCTGACCGGCCGAATTTCATATTCAACTCCCGATACCTGACGCCTTCCTTAAAGGCACAAATTGCCTGATGATTCGACACATCTTCTACCGTGTGGTGTAGGGTGATCCATCTCTGGATATAATCCCTCAAAGTTTCATTCGGTTTCTGAACACAACACTGTAATTCCGTCAAACCTGCCGGCCGTTTGCAAGTGCCCTCGAATGTTCTGACAAACACTCGGGAGAGATCTTCCCAAGTATAGATGCTGCCAGGCGCTAACTGATTCAGCCATGCTCTAGCCGAACCCTCCAACATCAGAGGAAGGTGTTTCATGGCCACTTCATCATTGCCGCCACCAATCTGGACAGCCACTCGGTAGTATTCAAGCCAAGTGTCAGGCTTGGACTCTCCGGTGAACTTACTGACTCCAGTCACCAACCTGAAGTTGGGGGGAATCACCGCAGCTCTAATAGCTCTGCTGAAGCACTCAGGACCTGAGACATGCGCCTTGTTGCTGGTTTGCGGATCTCTGTCATGGCCCTCTCGGTGAGCTCTGTTTCTGTCGACCAAGCCCTGAACGAGAATAGATCTCGCGTCAAAGCCTGGCTCCCTGGGGTCGACTGGAATACCTCGTCCGACACTGTGAGGGTGTATGTCTTCATGTTGCCGAGGCACATATGACCCACTCCTTGGAGGAGGCGTAGGCACTCGACGGCGATCATCGCGATCGGCTTGGTGATCATATTTCTCTCGGCTCCTATACTGATCACACCGATCTCCACGTCCTTCACGCCTCGAGGGTGATCTTGGGCTATGGACCGACTGAACTATGTCTGCAACCACGGATCTGCTATGGATCCTATTCCGCGACTGAGATACGACCGTATTCTGCTCCCCCACTGCCCGGAGCAGGGCTCTGATCTGCACCAGACCTCGGCCAGCTTCTGATTGGGAAGGTTGGATCGACTCTGCTATCCGGATAGTAGCTGCTAGATTCTGGATGGGGGTTCGATATACCTGAGTCGGAGGTGGAAAAAGTTGGTGTCGACTGGACTCAGGAGCACGTTGTCGAGCGCGATCGTCGAGTGCGCTCAGCCAGGTTGGCCAAGCGCTCCTGCTCCAAGGCCTGGGCCTCAGGGGTTTCTCCAACTATAGGAGTATGCAGGGCATCCATGTTCCAGCGATGAAGTTCCTCCCTCTGCTGCGAGGAGAGGGGTTCGGGGCGGTACTCCTCGTGAACGCGCGACGGATTGCCTTTCCCGTCGCCTCCGTCTTCATGATTGAAGCTAGGAGGACTACGTGGTCCATTGACCATCAGGACTTCCGCCGCTGGGTCGCTGCTGTCGCACTCGGATGCGGTCTCTACGGAGCCAGTCGACAGATCAAACATGCCGTAGAGAGATTCGTCAGGCTCGATCGCCGCGACTTGAGGGGTGGCCGATTGGCGGGCCACCGCATGCTTCACCCACCGCTGAATCCTCGACCGACCAAAGCGTTTGCTACGGCGGGCCGCAAAGAGGGGGAAAGCTTCTGGGGTCGACTGATACTGGGTTGACGGTTGCCGCAGGAGGATGCCGCGGACACACGCGCGGAAGTGCATCGCCCCGCGGGCGGGGAGCACGTCGGTATCGAGTGGAGCCTCCTGAAGCCAAGCGGAGTCGTCGGCGACAAACACGAGCGTTCCAAGACGGATCTCGCGGCCCTTAGCCAAACCTCCGCCTGGAACCATGATGAAGGGGATCGAAAAAATTGCAACTTCTCCAATAAGTCGCTAAGACACTTGCCCCACGGTGGGCGCCAACTGTCGTGGTTCTATGACTGACAGTTGAATAAGGGGGTAGGAAGGTAGAGGCAAGATCCTAGCTATGGAGGAGTTGTACACACGAGTTTTACGAGTTCAGGCCCTTCTCGGAGGAAGTAACAACCCTACGTCTCAGAGCCCGGAGGCGGTCGATTGAATATATGCGTGTGAATTACAGAAAGTGCGAACCCCTATCCTAGAGGAGGGGGTGGCTTATATAGAGTACGCCAGGACCCCAGCTCCCCTCTGTTACACAAGGTTCAATGCTCATAAAGGAGGGGCGTTACTGGTAACATCTGCAGTAAAGTGCTGTAAATGCCCATAAAGCTATGGTTTAAGTCCTGACCATTGCAGAGTGGAGGGTTTCTCATCTTCTGGTGGTTGAGTGTCTTCAAGGTGGTCGAGTGAGCACATCTTCACGGTCGAGTGGATGATGGTTTCTCTTTGATTGCTTCTGATTCTTTGTAGAGATGTCCTTGGGGAGGGTATGTTGGATAGATCCATGACCCTACCCTAAGTACATAGCTTCATCAGGCCCCGGATTCCCTCCTTCACATCTCGTCGTTCATCATCGTGTGTGAGGCCTTCCTCCGCATTACCCCACACTTCGGCTTGTGGCTCAAGACCTTCAATGTGAAGCCGAAGATGATCGAGGGGCGGCACGCAGAGTGCGGAGGTGTCGTAATAAGCAAAAGCGTTGAGGCTCCATGGCCAGAGGGTTCCTTCCCGGAGGTGTCTAGTTTGTGGCAGCGGGAGTGGTTTTATATCACAGCTCCCCGGAGTTCCAAGTGGGTAGCCGCCCATGCCTTTCGCTAAGGCCCCCCACCACAACTGACGTCGTGGATCAACAAGGGGCTGAACTGGGGGCTAGTAAATGATGTGCCGATATTGCAGAGTCGCATCCAAGATCTCCTTGAGAGAGATGGCAGCCTGGTCTCGGTAATGCAAGTTATGCTAGTTTGTCGGGTCCCGCCTTGCAAACGTCGACCCCTCCGTATGTGGGAGTTCAACCTGGAAGGACCACGAACTATTCAGCACTTCCTCGGCATGATGCTCGAAGAGATGTACAAATTGTTCTTCGGACCCCAAATAAAGTGTTCGGACACCACCGAAGATGCGGGTCTGAGCTGTAATCGCCCTGATACCCAAGTAAGTAATCCCATGGCCGAACATGCTGTCTTTTTATTTATCATGACATCATTCTGAAAAGTCACTCTTTGACCAGGACTAGATAACCAAGGCGAAGATGATCAGGTGTTCAGCCCCCCTTCCCGAAGGCCTAGCCAATCCCGTACTAGATAGAATGCTCGAGCCGGCGCCTTATCAAACGTCCTCAGGGGAAGATAAAGGGGGGAATAAAGAGGCTGAAAGCGGGCCTCACTCACTACTCGTCCAAACCGGGGGAATTAGCGCCTCCGCAAAGGAGGATAACCAGGGAGAAGAATCTGACATTCCCTCTCCTCGAGGAAGGAAGAGGACCACCTCTGAAGACCCAAAAACAAAGGTTTCCAAACGGGGGAAGAAATATTCGCCAGAGGGTCCTGCCTCGGAGGGTACTCTTGCCGCACAATGTCCGCAAGGGGATCAGCCCTCTACCGAGCTGTAAGTAATTAAAAGGTACTTAATAGTGAAAATATCCTACCTTACTTCTGAAGACAATAACCGAAGCTTATATCTTGTAGCTCGGATCGTAGCCCTTCTCGACAGAGTTCGTCTTTGGGGGATCTTCTTCCGGAGATGATGGAGAGCGAAACACCTCCTCCTGCCACCCCGCCTCATGAGGCGGGCGACCCTGAAGTGTCGTCGCGGAGGGCTTCTCCTGATCCGCCAAGGCCAAAGGGTAATCCTTTGGCCACCCGGAGTGCTCAGTATTCGGCTCCTAAAGAGAGCAACAGAAAGAGTCCGGAACCGTATAGTGTGCAGTCGGACGCACTAAAGGATCTTCTAGAGCAAGCGTCCATCTCAGAAGTGCATCGTACGCTAATGGGTATGGTAATTGAAAAGATTTCATCCGCCGAAAGCGGGTTGCATGAAGCTTTTATGAGTCTGCTGAAAGGCTTTGAGGTATGTGAAATGGTGTATGTTTTTGATAGTACCGCACATGTTAGGTGTGCCCTATGCAGATTGTAGCCCCTGAGACTCTGGTTGCCGTTGAAAACGGCGGCAAACAGAGGATCATAGTTCCAAGTAATAACCAGACTGCCTTTATGTGCAAGTGGATGAAGGTCCGGTGGCTAGCCGGACTGATGAGTTTGCCGAGCTAAAGCGGCAACTTGATGCGGCAGATGCCGACATCGTGCTTTTCAACAAGCGGCTTGACAAGACACATGGTAAGTGATTTATCTGGTGATCAACACATAGTAAGAGGAGCATGATGCCGGTATCTTTAATATGTTGTGACTGCAGATGGAGCTGCCATCGTGGAGACCCTTCGAGCGGAGCTTGCCCGAGCCAAGGAACAAGCAAGGAATAGTGATGCGGCCGCTCTAAAGGCGGTCGAAGAGCTGAGGGCCGAACAAGCCACGCATTGCCAGAGCAAGGAAAGAATAGCCAAGATGGCCGTTGAGTTGAAAGATGCCGCTTACCGTTAGCAGCTTCTTGAAAAAGAAAGCCGAGCGAAGGCAATGGACCTAGAGAAGGCCATGGTAGCAGCCAAGGAAGCCCACTCCAAAATCAGATCGACGAAGGAGGAGCTGCATCAAGCTGCGGATATCGTGGCGGGGAAGCCCTTTTTGTTGCGGACTAAGTTCGGAGATCCGAAGTATGCACCTCTTGATCAACTATGGAGTTCTGCAGAAGCATACGTGGATTTGGTAACAAGTGTTGCTGATGCGGCCGAGTACTTCAAGGATCAAAAAGATCGTGAAGTGGAAAAGTTGTTCTGGTCACAGTTCCATGCTCCAGTGCATCCGCTGCTGTTGAATAAGCGAATGGACGAGTGGGCCGAGCTCCATAGGTTGTCTGGACTTGCCATGAGGTCTGTTGTGGATCATCTGTGGCCGGGAGGGCCAAGGCCGAATAGTTACTTTAGTTTAGTGCAAGAATTCCTTGGTGTTGTGCCGCACATCGATGCTATGAAGAGGTCGGCGTGCATAAAGGGTGCGTGGATGGCACTTTCCTGTGTCAAGACATACTGGGCAGAGATGGAGGCCACCACTATTGCAACACAGGGTTCGGCCGTGGGCCGAGTGGCTGCCGAGCACTACTTTGAAGAAGTCCTTGAAGGCGCTCTTTCGATAGAGGCTCAGTGCTCGAAGAATATTATGTTCTAGTGACATGTACTCCCATTGTAAAAACAATGTTTTATTGAATTATAAAGGCTGTGTTTATACTTTTGCTTGAAAGTATTATGATGCCTCCTATGCGGTCGTTTATGTATATATGTATATAACCTGAAAGTTTGAAGTCGTCGGCTTCAGCCCCCACGCATATAATGCGGGGGTGTTTGCAAAAACGCGTATTCACACTTGATCCAATGTCTTGGTCCATGAAGGAGGTGGTAGCGCAGCGAACGAGGCAATCGGACTATATTGCTTTAACACTTTCACTAAGCCATAGGAGTTTGACGATGGGACTACTATATAGCCCCTGGTACTTCCATGCTCGTCCGAATACAGGGCGTGTACGTACATGACCGAGAAATGGCCCTTCATTAATGCGGAGGAATCCCGAAGATTCCGCTAAGTCATCGAGTGGTTGACCAGTCTCGCGCTTTATCATGACAGATAGTTTTCGGCTTTCTCTACTGAGGTGCTCATCCGGATGAACCAGGGCACAATCACAGTAGTTCTCCTAGTGCTACCTTAGCCGATATAGCGGAACGTAAGGTACCAAAACATGGGAGCCGGGCAAACCCAACATTTGACCAAAGACATGATTCGGAGCTGATGCATATAAGGCCAAACTCGCGACACCGAACACTCGCTAAGGTATTCGGTCTTTATAACATATGCCGGGCTGAACAATGCCCTTAATAATAAACCCTGAGTGTCCAGGTACATGCAATATCCTGACGTGGCCACATGTCAATAATGTCAGCATCCTTCTCGGTTGTATTGAGTATCCGGAGGATGTGAACAACAAGAGACAATAAAAAAAGGTTTACGCAGGGTCTTAATCTGAAAAGAAACCTTTGAGCGGGTCCCTGCTGCACGTCTGCGTATGTGTCTCCGTTGTGCCGTGTCCTGGACGGGTGTAGCACGATTGTCGTCTATAAAAGAGAAGAACTTTAGATGAAAGTTGTCGTGCCAGAAAATTGGTTATTATCAATAAACCATTAAAATTCAAGATAAGTCAAGTTGAGCCGGACTAGCCCTGATTACACGCGGGAAGCCCCTGGTACCATCTATGAGGGTAAACCAATCTCATGTATATGTAGTGGTGCTCCGGACTCGTCTAACCGTGTCCGTGGTCTTCACGACCTGTCATTTTTTCTGGTTGGTGAGGCCGTCTAGTGCTCGGCTATTAAAGCCGCCGCACATTCTTCCGCGCGTAGAGAACGCTCAGTATTTCCACTAACTGTGATGGTGCCACGTGGACCGGGCATCTTAAGCTTGAGAGAAGCGTAATGCGGTATTGCATTAAAACGAGCGAAAGTCGTTCTTCCGAGTAGTGCTTGATAGCCACTTCGGAATGGAGCGATGTAGAGAGTTAACTTTTCGCTTCGGAAGTTGTCGGGAGAACTGAATACAACCTTTAGTAATAGAGAGCCTGTACAGTGGGCCTCTGGGCCTGGTATTACTCCCTTGAAGGTAGTATTACTGTGGCTTATTTTTGTCGGGTCTATCCCCATTTTGCGGACTGTGTCCTGATATATCATATTTAGACCACTGCCGCCGTCCATGAGGACTCATGTGAGATGGTATCCGTTTATTATTGGGTCTAACACCAAGGCAGCCAATCCTTCATGCCGGATGCTTGTTGCGTGATCCCCATGATCACAAGTGATCGGGCAGGCCAACTAGGGGTTGGGCCTAGGGGTGACGGGCTCTATGGGGCGTGTGTCTCGGAGTGCATGTTTGCTTCTCCTCTTCGTCACATGGATCATGTTTACTGTTTTAACCTCCGGTGGGAATTTTTTCTATCCTCCAGTGCTTTGCTGGCGAGGTTCGTCCCCGTCTTCGCTTGGTGTCTCCCCTCCCTTGTGTTCGGCGTTTAGCTTACCGGCCTGCTTGAAGACCCAACATTGTCTGTGGGTGTGATTTGCAGGTTTATCGGGGGTGCCATGAATCTGACATAGTTTGTCAAGAATCCTGTTTAGGCCAGACGGTCCATCTCTGCTGCCTTTGAAAGGCTTTTTCCGCTGACCTGGTCGAGATCCCCTGAATCTGGCGTTTACCATCGTATTATCTGGGCTATCTTCTTTATTTCGACGCTTGTTTTTGTTGCGTCGTGGTTTTCCATTGCCATCCCTGACTTCGGATGTGCTTGGGTTGCTGGTGCTACTGCGGGCTAACCAGCTATCTTCGCCCGCATAAAAGCGGGTCATGAGGCTTGTCAGGGCTGCCATTGTTCTCGGTTTTTCTTGGCCGAGGTGTCTGGCGAGCCATTCGTCCCGGACGCTGTGTTTGAAAGCTGCTAAGGCTTCGGCGTCCACACAGTCGACGATTTGGTTCTTCTTAGTGAGAAACCTATTCCAAAGCTTTCGGGCTGACTCTCCGGGCTGTTGAATTATATGACTTAAATCGTCTGCATCCGGAGGTCGGACATAGGTCCCTTGAATATTAGCCTGAAAAGCGTCCTCGAGCTCCTCCCAACTTCCAATTGAGTTTTCTGGGAGGCTTTTCAGCCAGTGCCGAGCTGGTCCTTTAAGCTTGAGGGGCAAGTATTTGATGGCATGGAGATCATCTCCGCGAGCCATATGGATATGGAGGATAAAGTCCTCAATCCAGACCCCAGGGTTTGGGGTCCCGTTGTACGCCTCTATATTCACTGGTTTGAATCCTTCTGGGAATTCGTGGTCTAGCACCTCATTGGTGAAACATAGGGGGTGTGCGGCACCCCTGTATTTGGATGTACCATGGTGTTCGGACGGTTGTAGTATTCGGTTTTGATTTTGTGTCGAACCGCGCTTCCTAGATCCATAGATGGATCTGGTCGTACCGGATTTTTGGCGCAAATCCTCACGTAGATCGTGTGTTGACTTATGTGCGACCTTGTTAGCCACTCTATCACGGTCACAAGGTGGTTGATTCGGCCGGTTGGCCGTTTCATTTTTTGGCTGTGTGGGCTCTGAGGCCTCGTTGTCAAATTCAGGTAATAGCTTGCGCTTTGGATCGCTCTTTGTGTGGTAACTTCCACCATACTTTTCTTCGTTGCCGAGCACTTTGTTCCACCTGCTGTTGAGCGTATTTTGTGCGGCCTTAAGCCTTTGCTTCTGCTTCTTTAGACTCCTCGATGTGGCAATAAGCCTTCTGCGGAGGTTCTCTTGCTCCAAGTGCGTTTCCGAGATGATGTGTGCATCTTCGTCCGGACTGTTTTCCTCCCCAGAGGGGGTTTGATGAGGTTTATCCTCAGCGTTGTCGTGTTCGAATGTCGGATCCATACTATGTTCGCCGTTTGCAGCTTCATCGTGCTCTACCACCGGGGCAATGTGGTCGTCGTTTCCTCTGGAGTCGACTGGAGTGTTATTTTCTCTTGCGCTATTATCGCTATTTTTGCTATGGCGGGACTTAGAGCGGCGTCGCTGACGTCGGCGCTTGGGTTGCTTCTTGGAGGGGCCATCCTCCACTGTCACTTCGCCATTGCCTTCTTTGGGTGTATCTGCTACCTCTTGAGCACTGCGTTGGATTTCCCCGAAGAGGAGAGGATGATGCAGCAAAGTAGCGTAAGTATTTCCCTCAGTTTTTGAGAACCAAGGTATCAATCCAGTAGGAGGCTACGCGCGAGTCCCTTATATCTACACAAAAACAATAGCTCAACGCAACCAACGCGCTTAGGGGTTGTCAATCCCTTCACGGTCACTTACAAAAGTGAGATCTGATAGAGATGATAAATAATATTTTTGGTATTTTTGGTATAGAGATGCAAAGTGAAAAGTAAAAGGCAAAGTAAAAGCAAAGCAATAATAAAGTGATAGAGATTAATATGATGAGAAAGAGACCCGGGGGCCATAGGTTTCAGTAGTGGCTTCTCTCAAAAGCATAAGTATTCTACGGTGGGTGAACAAATTACTGTTGAGCAATTGACAGAATTGAGCATAGTTATGAGAATATCTAGGTATGATCATGTCTATAGGCATCACGTCCGAGACAAGTAGACCGACTCCTGCCTGCATCTACTACTATTACTCCACTCATCGACCGCTATCCAGCATGCATCTAGAGTATTAAGTTAAAAACAGAGTAATGCCTTAAGCAAGATGACATGATGTAGAGGGATAGTTTCATGCAATATGATAAAAAACCCATCTTGTTATCCTCGATGGCAACAATACAATACGTGCCTTGCTGCCCCTTCTGTCACTGGGAAAGGACACCGCAAGATCGAACCCAATGCTAAGCACTTCTCCCAGGGCAAGAACAACCAATCTAGTAGGCCAAACCAAACTGATAATTCGAAGAGACTTGCAAAGATAACCAATCATACATAAAAGAATTCAGAGAAGATTCAAATATTATTCATAGATAGACTTGATCATAAACCCACACTTCATCGGTCTCAACAAACACACCGCAAAAAGAAGATTACATCGGATAGATCTCCACAAGATAGGGGGAGAACATTGTATTGAGATCCAAAAAGAGAGAAGAAGCCATCTAGCTACTAATTATGGACCCGTAGGTCTGAGGTAAACTACTCACACTTCATCGGAGAGGCTTAGATGATGATGTAGAAGCCCTCCGTGATCGATTCCCCTTCTGGCGGAGCTCCGGAACAAGCCCCAAGATGGGATCTCGTGGATATAGAAAGTTTCGGCGGTGGAATTAGGTTTTTGGCTCCATATCTGATCGTTTGGGGGTACGTAGGTATATATAGGAGGAAGAAGTACGTCGGTGGAGCAACAGGGGGCCCACGAGGGTGGGGGCGCGCCTGGGGGGGGGGGCAGGCGCACCCCCTACCTCGTGGCCTCATGTTAGTTGGCTTGATGTAGGGTCCAAGTCTCCTGAGTTGTATTCGGTGAGAAAATCACGTTCCCAAAGGTTTCATTCCGTTTGGACTCCGTTTGATATTCTGTTTCTCCGAAACACTGAAATAGGCAAAAAAACAACAATTCTGGGCTGGGCCTCCGGTTAATAGGTTAGTCCCAAAAATAATATAAAAGTTGAAAATAAAGCCCAATATAGTCCAAAACAGTAGATAATATAGCATGGAGCAATCAAAAATTATAGATATGTTAGAGACGTATCAAGCATCCCCAAGCTTAATTCCTGCTCGTCCTCGAGTAGGTAAATGATAAAAACAGAATTTTTGATGCGGAGTGCTACTTGGCATAATTTCAATGTAAATCTTCTTAATTGTGGTATGAATATTCAGATCCAAAAGATTCAAGACAAAAGTTCATGTTGACATAAAAATAATAATACTTCAAGCATACTAACAAAGCAATTATGTCTTCTCAAAATAACATGGCCAAAGAAAGCTATCCCTACAAAATCATATAGTCTGGCTATGCTCTATCTTCACCACACAAAGTATTTAAAATATGCACAACCCCGATGACAAGCCAAGCAATTGTTTCATACTTTTGACATTTTCAAAACCTTTTCAATGTTCACGCAATACATGAGCGTGAGCCATGGATATAGCACTATATGTGGAATAGAATGGTGGTTGTGGAGAAGACAAAAAGAGGGGAAGATAGTCTCACATCAACTAGGCCTATAAACGGGCTATGAAGATGACCATCAATAGATATCAATGTGAGTGAGTAGGGATTGCCATGCAATGGATGCACTAGAGCTATAAGTATATGAAAGCTCAACAAAAGAAACTAAGTGGGTGTGCATCCAACTCGCTTGCTCACGAAGACCTAGGGCATTTTGAGGAAGCCCATCACTAGAATATACAAGCCAAGTTCTATAATGAAAAATTCCCACTAGTATATGAAAGTGATAACATGAGAGACTCTCTACTATGAAGATCATGGTGCTACTTTGAAGCACAAGTGTGGTAAAAGGATAGTAACATTGTCCCTTCTCTCTTTTTCTCTCATTTTTTTTGTTTGGGCCTTTTCTCTTTTTTATGGCCTCTTTTTTTTTATTTTTCGTCCGGAGTCTCATCCCGACTTGTGGGGGAATCATAGTCTCCATCATCCTTTCCTCACTTGGGACAATGCTCTAAAAATGATGATCATCACACTTTTTATTTTTCTTACAACTCAATTTTTAGAACAAAGTATGACTCTATATGAATGCCTGCGGCGGTGTACCGGGATATGCAATGAATCAAGAGCGACATGTATGAAAGAATTATGAATGGTGGCTTTCCACAAATACGATGTGTACCACATGATCATGCTAGCAATATGACAATGATGGAGCGTGTCATAATAAACGGAACGGTGGAAAGTTGCATGGCAATATATCTCGGAATGGCTATGGAAATGCTATGATAGGTAGGTATGGTGGCTGTTTTGAGGGAGGTATATGGTGGGTGTATGATACCGGCGAAAGGTGCGCGGTATTAGAGAGGCTAGCAATGGTGGAAGGAAGGAAAGTGCGTATAATCCATGGACTCAACATTAGTCATAAAGAACTCATATACTTATTGCAAAAATCTAGAAGTTATCAAAGCAAAGTATTACGTGCATGCTCCTAGGGGGATAGATTGGTAGGAAAAGACCATCGCTCGTCCCCGACCGCCATTCATAAGGAAGACAATCAATAAATAAATCATGCTCTGACTTCATCACATAAGGTTCACCATACGTGCATGCTACGGGAATCACAAACTTTAACACAAGTATTTCTCAATTTCACAACTACTCAACTAGCATGACTCTAATATCACCATCTTCATATCTCAAAACAATTATCAAGCATCAATCTTTTCTTAGTATTCAACACACTCAAAAGAAAGTTCTACAAATCTTGAATACCAAGCATATTATTATTAAGCAAATTTCCATGCTATTAAAGACTCTCAAAATAATCTAAGTGAATCATGGGAGATCAATAATTTCTATAAAACAAATCCACCACCATGCTCTAAAATATATAAGTGAAGCACTAGAGCAAAACTATAAAGCTCAAAAGATATAAGTGAAGCACATAGAGTATTCTATCAAATTCCAAATTATGTATGGCTCTCTCAAAAGGTGTGTACAGCAAGGATGATTGTGGTAGACTAACAAGCAAATACTCAAATCATAAAAGACGCTCCAAGCAAAACACATATCATGTGGTGAATAAAAATATAGCTCCAAGTAAAGTTACCGATAGAAGTAGACGAAAGAGGGGATGCCTTGCGGGGCATCCCCAAGCTTTGGCTTTTAGGTGTCCTTAGATTATATTGGGGGTTCCTTGGTCATCCCAAAGCTTAGGCTCTTGCCACTCCTTGTTCCATAATCCATCAAATCTTTACCCAAAACTTGAAAACTTCACAACACAAAACTTAAAGTAGAAAATCTCGTGAGCTCCGTTAGCGAAAGAAAATAAAAGATCACTTCAAGGTACTGTAATTAACTCATTATTTATTTATATTGGTGTTAAAACAACTGTATTCCAACTTCTCTATGGTTTATAAACTATTTTACTAGCCATAGATTCATCAAAATAAGCAAACAACACACGAAAAACAGAATCTGTCAAAAACAGAACAGTCTGTAGTAATCTGTAGCTAGCGCAAGATCTGGAACACCAAAAATTCTAAAATAAATTTATGGACTTGAGTAATTTATATATTAATCATCTTTAAAAAGAATTAACTGAATATCACTCTCCAAATAAAAATTACAGAAGTTCTCATGAGCGCTAAAGTTTCTGTTTTTTACAGCAAGTTCAACAAGACTTTCCCCAAGTCTTCCCAACGGTTCTACTTGGCACAAACACTAATTAAACACAAAAAACACAACCAAAACAGAGGCTAATTTATTTATTTATTACTAAACGGGACAAAAAAGTAAGGAATAAAAATAAAATTGGGTTGCCTCCCAACAAGCGCTATCGTTTAACGCCGCTAGCTAGGCATAACAAGCAAGAATATATCTAGGTATTGCCATCTTTGGTATTAGGAAAGAAAAGAGCAAACTTTATATCTATAGAATTAATCCTTCTATTTTGATAAAGAACATGGCTATTAATGGTAGAACAAAGATTAAGTATGTTACAGAAATTTGTATCTAGACTGGCCTTCATCTCTTTAATAGATTCATTTTGGTAAGAGAGCAAAAGAGATGTAGATTCAACTTTCTCATTCACGGGGTGACCAAATATGGTTTTCATTTTTTCATAAGTGTCTACGACATCCCCTTCAAGAAAACCTTCCTCAAATATAGAATCTAAGACATGCTTAAAAGAGGAAGAAAGGGCAATATAAAAGCCTTTTAAGTAGACTTCAATTTGATATTGAGGCACATAACTAGCCCTTATTCTTAGTAGTCTATACCAAGCATCTTTCAAAGATTCATCAAGTAAATAACGAAAAATTCCAGAATCATCTTCATCAAAATTATTAAGATTCTCATTGATAACTCTGGTAGGTTTTTCCATAGTATTTTTATTTATGAGCTTAGCGAGAACAGAAGGGTTGTCCAAAGTACTAAAACACCGGAGAGAACCCCCTACCCTTTTGGATTCAGACATAGCGGAAGAAAGGCGAGGGAAAAAGAAGGAGGATAGAGAGAGAGAGAGGGCGAATAAAACGGCAAGGGTGAAGTGGGGGAGAGGAAAACGAGAGGCAAATGGCAAATAATGTAATGCGGGAGATAGGGATTGTGATGGGTACTTGGTATGTTGACTTCTGCGCAGACTCCCCAGCAATGGCGCCAGAAATGGCTCATTGTCGGGAGTCAAATCTTGACTTGCGCAAACCTCCCCGGCAACTGCGTTGGATTTCCCCGAAGATGAGAGGATGATGCAGCAAAGTAGCGTAAGTATTTCCCTCAGTTTTTGAGAACCAAGGTATCAATCCAGTAGGAGGCTAGGCGCGAGTCCCTTGTACCTAAACAAAAACAATAGCTCAACGCAACCAACGCCCTTAGGGATTGTCAATCCCTTCACGGTCACTTATAAAAGTGAGATCTGATAGAGATGATAAATAATACTTTTGGTATTTTTGGTATATAGATGCAAAGTGAAAAGTAAAAGGCAAAGTAAAAGCAAAGCAATAATAAAGTGATAGAGATTAATATGATGAGAAAGAGACCCGGGGGCCATAGGTTTCACTAGTGGCTTCTCTCAAAAGCATAAGTATTCTACGGTGCATGAACAAATTACTGTTGAGCAATTGACAGAATTGAGCATAGTTATGAGAATATCTAGGTATGATCATGTATATAGGCATCACGTCCGAGACAAGTAGACTGACTCCTGCCTGCATCTACTACTATTACTCCACTCATCGACCACTACCAGCATGCATCTAGAGTATTAAGTTAAAAACAGAGCAACACCTTAAGCAAGATGACATGATGTAGAGGGATAGTTTCATGCAATATGATAAAAAAACCCATCTTGTTATCCTCGATGGCAACAATACAATACGTGCCTTGTTGTCCCTTCTGTCACTGGGAAAGGAGACCGCAAGATCGAACCTAAAGCTAAGCACTTCTCCCATGGCAACAACAACCAATCTAGTAGGCCAAACCAAACTGATAATTCGAAGAGACTTACAAAGATAACCAATCATACATAAAAGAATTCAGAGAAGATTCAAATATTATTCATAGATAGACTTGATCATAAACCCACAATTCATCGGTCTCAACAAGCACATCGCAAAAAGAAGATTACATCGAATAGATCTCCACAAGAGAGGGGGAGAACATTGTATTGAGATCAAAAAAGAGAGAAGAAGCCATCTAGCTACTAACTATGGACCCGTAGGTCTGAGGTAAACTACTCACACTTCATTGGAGAGGCTTGGATGATGATGTAGAAGCCCTCCGTGATCGATTCCCCTTCCGTCGAAGCTCCGGAACAGGCCCCAAGATGGGATCTCGTGGATACA
>NC_057809.1:526321825-526326716 GCF_018294505.1 Triticum aestivum | reverse complement strand
AGGCGCGCCCCCCTACCTCATGGCCTCCTATTAGTTGGCTTGACGTAGGGTCCAAGTCTCCTGAGTTGTATTCGGTGAGAAAATCACATTCCCGAAGGTTCCATTCCGTTTGGACTCCGTTTGATATTCTGTTTCTCCGAAGCACTGAAATAGGCAAAAAAATAGCAATTCTAGGCTGGGCCTCCGGTTAATAGGTTAGTCCAAAATATAATATAAAAGTGGAAAATAAAGCCCAATATAGTCCAAAACAGTAGATAATATAGCATGGAGCAATCAAAAATTATAGATACGTTGGAGACGTATCAGTATCCACCATGTATATGTCATGTGATGAAGTGGCTGTCCGGCGCTCTGTGGGCACTGGTTCCTGTTCGTCTCCTGCATCTTCGTCTATGTCGTTGATGTCTTCAGAGACGAAATCGAACATGTCGGTTAAATCATCGACAGAGGCTACTAAGTGGGTGGTGGGTGCAGCGAATTTCTTCGTCGTCCGCATCCGACTCTAGCCGGACATAGTTCGGCCAAGGTTCCTCTGACAAGGAGAGAGACTTTATTGAATTTAGCTCATCGTCGAAACGCGAGTGCTGAAAGATATCCACGGAGGTGAACTCCATGATCGGGGCCCCATCGGATTCGATAGGCACGGATGCAGGCGGCTCGGAGTCCGTGGCTGGAGACGAATCCAGTGGTTCGACAACGGCTCTTGTACGGGGTGAAGTCAGTATCCGGCTCCATCGCCACTGAGAATGCGGCCTCCATGGTGGGGTCTATCCCTCTGTTGTCGGATGGCGCAATTTGCTCCGGATTGAAGGCCGGAGTAGTTGCAGATGCAATCTCCCGAACATTTTCCGACGATAGAGTTATGTCATGCTCGTCGTGATTGTGCGGCGCACCTGACATGGGCTCGAATCCGTCGACGATCGAGTCTCCGCAGATGTCGGTAGTGTAGTTTAGGTTTCTAAACCTGACCTGATGGCCAGGGGCGTAGCTCTCGATCTGCTCCAGATGGCCAAGCGAATTGGCCCACAGTGTGAAGCCGCCGAATACGAAGATCTGTCCGGGGAGGAAAACCTCACACTGGACCGCATCGTTACCGATGAACGAAGGGGCCATCGAGCCTTATGGTGACGGCACAGTGGAACTCTCAATGAAAGCACCAATGTCGGTGTCAAAACCGGCGGATCTCGGGTAGGGGGTCCCGAACTGTGCGTCTAAGGCGGATGGTAACAGGAGGCAGGGGACACGATGTTTACCTAGGTTCGGGCCCTCTTGATGAAGGTTAATCCCTACGTCCTGATTGATTGTTCTTGATGATATGAGTATTACAAGATTTGATCTACCACGAGATCGTAGAGGCTAAACCCTAGAAGCTAGCCTATGGTATGATTGTATGTTGTCCTATGGACTAAACCCTCCGGTTTATATAGACACCGGAGGGGGCTAGGGTTCAACTGAGTCGGTTACAAGGGAGGAGATCTACATATCCATATTGCCAAGCTTGCCTTCTACGCCAAGGGAAGTCCCATCCGAACACGAGACGAAGTCTTCAATCTTGTATCTTCATAGTCCAACAGTCCGACCAAAGGATATAGTCCGGATGTCCGGAGACCCCCTAATCCAAGACTCCCTCAGGAGGCCTTAATATTCCTAGTTTCCAATAGGACCCCGCTGCCACGGGAGGGTAGGACAAAAGATGTCATGCAAGTTATTTTCCATAAGCATGTATGACTATATTCAGAATACATGCCTACATTACATTGATGAACTGGAGCTAGTTCTGTGTCACCCTATCTTATAACTGTTGCATGAGGAATCGCATGCGACATAATTATCCATCAGTGATCCATTGCCTACGAGCTTTTCACATATTGTTCTTTGATTAGTTACTTTTCTGTTGCCACTGTTAGAATCACTACAAAACTGCTACTATTCCTTTTGCTACCGACCGCTACTATCATATTACTTTGCTACTAAATACTTTGCTACAGATATTAAGTCTTTCAGGCACGGTTGAATTGACAACTCAACTGTTAATACTTGAGAATATCCGTTGGCTCCCCTTGTGTCGAATCAATAAATTTGGGTTGAATACTCTACCCTCGAAAACTGTTGCGATCCCCTATACTTGTGGGTTATCAAGACTATTTTCTGGCGCCGTTGCCCGGGAGCATAGCTCTATTCTTTGAGTCACTTGGGATTTATATCTGCTGATCACTATGAATAACTTGAAAGATAAAAGAACCAAGATTTTTCCCTCAACTACGAGGGGAGGTAAGGAACTGCCATCTAGCTCTGCACTTGATTCACCTTCTGTTTTGAGTAAACTTGCGACACCTACTCCTGCTATTCATTCTGTTATGTCCCATGTTATTGATGATGCCACTTCTGCTATGCATGATACTTATGATGAAACTACTTCTATGATTGATAATACTGTGCCACTAGGTGAATTTCTTGATGAACAACTTGCTAGGGCTAGAGATTAAAACTGATAATATTGATAAAAGTGATGATGAAGATTCTCCCCCTAGATATGAATTGCCTGTTGTGCCTGAGGGTTATGTTATGGATGAAGAAACTGCTAGAGACTTTTTAGCTTGCAATGATAGATATGATCTTAAGAAATTATTAGCTAAGCTTAAAGAAAAAACTTTGAATGCTAGAATGAAATATGACCCTGCTTTTGCTACTTCACCTATCTGTATTTCCGATAAGGATTATGATTTCTCTGTCGATCCTAAGTTAATTACTTTGGTTGAATCTGATCCTTTTTATGGCTATGAATCTGAAACTGTTGTGGCACATCTTACTAAATTAAATGATATAGCCACCCTGTTCACTAATGATGAGAAAACTCGCTATTACTTTATCCTTAAGTTATTTCGTTCTCATTAAAGGGTGATGCTAAAATATGTTTTAATTCTCTTGATCCTGGTTGTGTGTGTAGTCCCCAGGATATGATTTATTACTTCTCTGCTAAATATTTCCCTGCTCATAAAAAACAAGCTGCCTTAAGGGAAATATATAATTTTGTGCAAATTGAAGAAGAGAGTCCCCCACAAGCTTGGGGGAGGCTTCTCCAATTACTTAACACTTCGCCTGATCATCCTCTCAGGAAAAATGAAATACTTGATATCTTTTATAATGGATTAACTGATGCTTCCAAAGACCACCTGGATAGTTGTGTTGGTTGTGTTTTCAGGGAAAGAACTATTGATCAAGCTGAATTGCTATTGAATAATATGCCGAGTAATGAAAATGATTGGACACTTCCTGAACCAACTCCTAAGCCAACTTCAAAGAAAAGGGGTATTCTATTTCTCAGTCCTGAAGATATGCAAGAGGCAAAGAAATATATTAAAGAAAAGGGTATTAAAGCTGATGTTAAGAATTTACCACCTATTGAAGAAATACATGGTTCTGATAACCCGACACAGGTAGTAAAGGTAAATTCTCTCTATAGATTTGATAAAGGTGATATTCCTCGTTATAAGTCTGCTAGCCAATGCTTAGATGAGTTTGATAATTTTATTATTAAACAAGAAAACTTCAATGCTTATGTTAGTAGACAATTGAAACGTAATGCTTATATGATTGAACACTTGAGTGATTATATGTCTAGAGTTAAAGGTGAACTTGAACTTATTAGTAAACGTGCTTCTATGGTTACCACTCAAGTAGAACAAGTACTTAGGGCTCAGCATGATTTGCTCAATGAATTAAATAATAAGAAAAATGATAATGCTGTTAGAGTTATGACTAGAGGGGGTAAAATGTCTCAGGAACCTTTGTATCCTGAAGACCACCCTAAGAGAATTGAGCAAGATTCTCAGAGAACTGATGTTGATGCACCTAGTTCTTCTAATAAGAAGAAAAAGAAAAATGATAGGACTTTGCATGCTTCTAGTGAACCTGTCGTTGACACACCTGAGAATCCCAATAATATTTCTATTTTTGATGCTGAAACACAATCTGGTGATGAACATGAACCTAGTGATAATGTTAATAATGATGTTCATGTTGATGCTCAACCTAGCGATAACAATGACGTAGAGATTGAACCCGCTGTTGATCTTGATAACCTACAATCAAAGAATCAATGTTATGATAAGAGAGACTTTGTTGCTAGGAAGTGATACGTCTCCAACGTATCTATAATTTTTGATTGTTCCATGCTATTATATTATCTGTTTTGGATGTTAATAGGCTTTATTTTACACTTTTATATTGTTTTTGGGACTAACCTACTAACCCAAGGCCCAGTGCAAATTGCTGTTTTTTTGCCTATTTCAGTGTTTCGCAGAAAAGGAATATCAAACGGAATCCAAACTTAATAAAACCTTCGGGAGAGTTATTTTTGGAACAAACATGATCCACGGGATTTGGAGTGGACGTCAAGCAACCAACGAGGAGGCCACGAGCCAGGAGGGCGCGCCTAGCCCCTGGGCACGCCCTCCCCCTTTGTGGGCCCCTCGTGGCTCCACCGACCTACTTCTTCCTCCTATATATATAGGAAAATGGTTGTGTACTCCTGGGAGTACGTACTCCCGCTTCTCATATACCACATAGATGAATCTTTTATACCACTTTATTATTTTTAATATACTTCATTAGTAATTATTACATACCCCAAAATGAGTTCCATAAAAAATTCATGTGAGTCTACATATTTTTAAATGTTTACGTATATACTGATGTGTTTGTACGTGAAAAAGGTATATTACAAAAAATACATCGCAGATGATATTTTTTCAACAAAACTCATATTGGGGTATCTCAGAATATTTAGTGAAGTATATTGAGAATAATAAAGAGGTATAATTAATGCGTATATGAGGTATATTGAGAATGGGAGTACATACTCCCAGCAGTACAGAAGAGGAGTCATATA
>NC_057809.1:526301386-526321479 GCF_018294505.1 Triticum aestivum | reverse complement strand
AGTGTTACTATTCATCATTCAGGGTGCATAATAAGTTATTCTTCACCCGAGGTAATCTTACGATCATTTCATAATTAAATTATGTTTCGAATTCAAATAGTTACATTCTTATTGATTCACTACGTAAAATTTGACATAAGAAAATAAAAATATAGGTCATAAGACAAGAAAATTTACAGTTTATGTGTATTTTAGACTATGTTTTTACGTTTGTAATTTTACATAACATAACATATTTTTTATGACGATTATATATTTTCTTACGGTCCCTTTTTGCGTCGGAAATAAGACAAAATTTACGGAACGTAAAATTACGGTGCATTAATGGTAAAATAGAGGAGGGGGGTGAAGAATAACTATTCCTCACCCAGGATGACGAATAGCGCGACCCTATATATATATATAGGGTGGGTCTATTATGATAATACCCTTAAGAGTATTATTCTGCACACCATTTTCTTATTCTGCTAACATTTTCCGGACCGTGTAAAAACAGCGTGGTGAACTGCACGCATAAAAAAGGCCATCGAAATCCCCCACCTCCACCTTCTTCCTGCTGTGCCCACCCAACCGCCCCCAAACACCCCACCATCGGTCCACCCACCTTCCTCCACCTTCCAGCCCTCGCGCCCTGCCCTCGCCGAACTGCCACAGCCCCGCCGCGCCCGGCCCGCCACCTTCTCCCCTCGCCAGCGAGTCGCGATGGTCCTCGCGCCCCCGGGACACCTCCCAGCACCATCCGCCACCAGATCCAGGCTGCGGTGGCCTCCCACCACCGGATCTAGGCCACAACGGCCCTCGCAATGCCCCGCCGCCGGATCCGCCGCGGCCACCTCCCCTTCACCTTCCTCGAGCACTCTCCCTTCTCCTCCTTCCTTCTACTCCGTCGACGAAGAGCCAGAGTCACGGCCACCAAGGTGCTCCTGCTCCTGGCTCCTCCCCATCCACGCCATGGCCCTACCTCGCCGGCACTGCAACTCCGCCGCCTCCAAGTCCCGCGCCCCCGTCGTCGTGCCCCACGGCACACCCACCGCCTCCCCTCACCACCAATGGCCTAGATCCGCCCCAACCCGTCCGGATCCGAAGCTCTCTGGCTTCTTTGTGTGGATTTGGCGCGCGGGTGGGCACGAGGAGGGGCATGTGCACCACCGCACGTTGGACGTCGTGGTCCAGCCGGTCGGCTAGTGCAGTTCGTTCCCCCCTGACGAGCAGCCCAGCAGCGTTGTACCTGGGGGTCCTTGACTCCTGCCAGCAGGGGGAGAAGTCCACTGAGCGACTAGGTGTGCCGGATCGAAGGTGAGGAAACCAACCCACAAACCCTCCTCTACAGCAACAAAATCGGTGGTGAACAGCACGGCGATGAGGGCTCGTGCAGCTCAGTCGCGAACCATTTGCAGCTCGGTGGCGGCCCTCATGCAGCTCGGACCACCCCCGACCAACCACTGGTCCTTCTCTCCCTCTTCTCTGGTCGCCGTGGAAGACGAGCTGGCCTCCGGCCCCAAGCCACGCCAGGCACACAACTCTCATGGTCGATGCAGTACGCGGGTGTGCTGGCTGCCGCTCTCTGTGTCCTTTTTTTGAAAATTTCGTGTCACTGTAATCAGGCAATGCACTCCACCTCGTTTGGGAAAATTTACGTCCCATAAAAAAGAAATCATGCGGTGCACCTATCTGTCTGATTAAGTGCGGTTTTCGTCTGAAGCAGTGCACTCCACCTCATTTGGAAAAAAATATGTCCCACAAAAAAGAAATCATGCAGTGCACTTGTCTGTCCAATGAAGTGCGGTTTTTAGTCTAAATAAATGTGGTTTTCTGTCTGATGCAGTATGACCCATTTACGGTAGTCTCGAGGGTCACTTTTCAAAGTATTGCGGTTCACCAACACTCGATATGAAGTGCACTTCACCTCGTTTAGGAAAATTTACGTCGCATAAAAAATCATGCAGTGCACTTGTTTGTTCGATAAAGTGCGGTATTTCATCTGAAGCAGTGCGTTCTTCTTTCCCCGTCCGAGAAAAAATACGTCTAAACAAAAGGAAACCATGCAGTGCACTTGCCCATCTAATGAAGTGCGGTATTTTGTCTAAAGCAGTGCATTCTTCTGTCCGATGCAGTAAATATGACGATTTTGGTCTCGCGAAGAACAGAGTGTCCGCTTTTCGGTAAAATCGAAACTGCTCTTAAACCGTAAGGTATTAGAGAGAGTGTTCTACATGAAAAAGTTGCGTCTCATCGATATCTTTCCAACAGCGTATGATTTGAATTATTCTGACCAGTCGTTCATAAAATTTCGTGAAAAAACAGCCGCTGCCTCTCGAAGTCAGCCGCATGATTTTCAAAATTAACAAAAATCCGTAAGGAATCTCAAAACCATTTCAACATATGAAAGTTGTGCCTTGTCCGTAGCTTTCCAACGGCGTATCATATGTCTCGTTTCGACAAACGGTTAGAAAACTGGAGCAAAAACAGTACCGAAAATTTCAAAAAATTTGAAAAACAAAGTTCCGCGATTTAGTAAATTAGAAACTGCTCTTAAACCGTAATGAATTAGAGAAAGATTTATATATGAAAAAGATGTGCCTAGACGATATCTATCCAACAGCGTATCATTTGCTTCATTCCAACAAGCGGTTTAGAAAAAAACACAAAAAACGCTCACTGCCACTCGTCATCCGCCGCACTATTTTCAAAACTGCTCTTAAACCGTGTGGAATCTCGAAAAGTGTTCAACATGTCGAAGTTGCGCCTAATCCATAGCTTTTGAATGATATATTACACGTATCATTCTGATAAACGGTTAAAAAATTAGAGCGAAAACAGTACCGAAAAAATAACGCGTGCAGCTTTTTCCGACGAGAAGTTCACTAGTCTCTATTGAAGTGCTCATCGTCAAAATGATGCAGTGCGCTTCTGTTGAGCGTGCAGTGCCGAAGTGGTGTGCAGAATAGTTATTCTGCTAATATTAGCAGAATAGATCGTCTGTATATATATATATATATATATATATATATATATATATATATATATATATACCCCGAAAACATCCAGGAGCACCACAAAACCCTATTTCCACCGCCGCAACCTTTCGTACCCAAGAGATCCCATCTTGGGGCCTTTTCCGGAGCTCCGCCGGAGAGGGCATCGATCACGGAGGGCCTCTACATCAACTCCATGGATCCTCCGATGATGTGTGAGTAGTTTACTTCAGACCTTCGGGTCCATAGCTATTAGCTAGATAGCTTCTTCTCTCTCTTTGAATCTCAATACAAAGTTCTCCTCGATCTTCTTGGTGGTCTATTTGATGTAACTCTTTTTGCGGTGTGTTTGTCGAGATTCGATGAATAGTGGGTTTATGATCAAGTCTATCTATGAACAATATTTGATTCTTCTTTGAAATCTTTTATGTATGATTGAATATGTTTGCAAGTCTCTTCGAATTATCAGTTTGGTTTGGCCTACTAGATTGATCTTTCTTGCAATGGGAGAAGTGCTTAGTTTTGGGTTCAATCTTGCGATGCTCGATCCGAGTGACAGAAAGGGAAATGACACATATTGTATTGTTTCCACTGAGGATAAAAAGATGGGTTTTATATCATATTCCTTGAGTTTATCCCTCTACATCATGTCATCTTACCTAATGCGTTACTATGTTCTTATGAACTTAATACTCTAGATGCATGCTGGATAGCGGTCGATGTGTGGAGTAATAGTAGTAGATGCAGGCAGGTGTCGGTCTACTTGTTACGGACGTGATGCCTATATACATGATCATGCCTAGATATTCTCATAATTATGCACTTTTCTATCAATTTCTCGACAGTAATTTGTTCACCCACCGTAATACTTATGCTATCTTGAGAGAAGCCACTAGTGAAACCTATGGCCCCCGGGTCTATTCTCCTTTATATTAATCTCCCTTCAACAAGCTACTTCTATTACCTTTTATTTTGCAATCTTTACTTTCAATATATATCATAAAAATTCCAAAAATATTTATCTTATTATTATTATCTCTATCAGATCTCACTCTCATAAGTGACCGTGAAGGGATTGACAACCCCTTTATCGCGTTGGTTGCGAGGTTCTTATTTGTTTGTGTAGGTACAAGGGACTTGCGTGAAGTCTCCTACTAGATTGATACCTTGGTTCTCAAAAACTGAGGGAAATACTTACGCTACTTTGCTGCATCACCCTTTCCTCTTCAAGGGAAAACCAACGCAGTGCTCAAGAGGTAGCAAGAAGGATTTCTGGCGCCGTTGCCGAGGAGATCTACACACAAGTCAAGACATACCAAGTACCCATCACAAACTCTTATCCCTCACATTACATTATTTGCCATTTGCCTCTCGTTTTCCTCTCCCCCACTTCACCCTTGCCGTTTTATTCACCCTTCTTCTGTTCGTCTTTTCATTTGCTTTGATGTCTTACTTGGCACCTTTGCTCATTTGGTTGGAATAGTTGTTTATTTATTGCTAAACAGAGAACCTAAGATCTATGGATCCTCATCCGCTAGCTAATCTTTTTAAGAGATCCAATTATGATGAACCAATTGCTAGTGAGTTTTGTGCACTAGATTATCTTTATGAAGTTTTGCTTGAAATTCGTGAATCTGAAAATTGCGATGAAGTACTTTATGAAGTGATTCACGATAGATCTTTGAATAAAAATCATGATTGCAATGATGATAGTATAAATTCTATTAATGTCAATTGTGCTTATAATATTCAAAACCCTAAGCTTGGGGATGTTAGTTTTGGTATGTGTACTACTTGTTGCAATGATCATGATTGGGGTGATTCTTCTTTTGATCTTAAAAAATTATTTAAGCCCCATGATGAATATGAGTTTGATTATAATTTTTGCAACAATATTGAAAGTGGGTTTTGAAGAATGTCAACTTTAGATCCCACATATTTGGAGAATGTTCAATCTTATGAAGTTTTTGATAAAAGTGGGTTTGGAGAGGTCATGACTTTAGTTAATGTTAATCCCACTATTTTGGAAGAGTGTCAACTTTGCATACATGTGGATCGTGTTAAGAATATGTTTTGTGATAGCTATATTGTTTAATTTGCTTATGATCCTACATGTAATTATTATGAGAGAGGAAAATATGGTTGTAGAAATTTTCATGTTACTAAATTACCTCTCGTCATGTTGAGATTGCTATTGTTTGTTTCCGCTTCCTTGCATATGCTAGTTTTTGCTTGCCTTGACAATATTTTTGCCTATAATATGCCTATGCATAGGAAGTATGTTAGACTTATATGTGTTTGTCACGTGTTTTATGATGCTCTCTTTGTGCTTCAATTCTTGTCTTTCATGTGAGCATCGTTGAAATCTTATGCTTACCTAAAAGGCTTTAAAGAAAAGCGCTTGTTGGGAGACAACCCAATATTTTTACTTGCTGTTATTCAATAAATAATTCATATAGACTCTGTTTAGATGTGGTTTTATGCTTTTAATTAGTGTTTGTGCCAAGTAGAAACTTTGGGAAGACTTGGGAAAAGTCTTTGCGATCTTGCTGTAAAAAACAGAAACTTTAGTGCTCACGAGATTTGCTGCCATTTTTTAATGGAGAGTGCTATTTAGTTAATTATTTTAGAAGATGATTAATAGATAAATTCCTCACGTCCAGAAATTTATTTTATAATTTTTGGGGTTCCATAAGTATTCGAAACCTACAGATTACTACAGACTGTTCTGTTTTTGACAGATTATGTTTTCGTGTGTTGTTTGCTTATTTTGATGAATCTATGGCTAGTATTTGAGTGTATGAACCATAGAGAAGTTGGAATACAGTAGGTTTAACACCAATATAAATAAATAATGAGTTCAGTACAGTACCTTAAGTGGTGGTTTGTTTTCTTTTACTAACGGAGCTCATGAGATTTTCTGTTGAAGTTTTGTGTTGTGAAGTTTTCAAGTTTTGGGTAAAGATTTGATAGATTATGGAACAAGGAATGGCAAGAGCCTAAGCTTCGGGATGCCCATGGCACCCCAAGGTAAAATTCAAGGATAACCAAAATCCTAAGATTGGGGATGCCCCGGAAGGCATCCCCTCTTTCGTCTTCTTCTATCGGTAACTTTACTTGAGGCTATATTTTTATTCACCACATGATATGTGTTTTGCTTGGAGCGTATTGTATGATTTGAGTCTTTGCTTTTTAGTTTACCACAATCATCCTTGTTTTACACACCTTTTGGGAGAGACACACATGAATCGGAATTTATTAGAATACTCTATGTGCTTCACTTATATCTTTTGAGCTAGATAATTTTGCTCTAGAGCTTCGCTTATATCTTTTAGAGCACGGTGGTGGTTCTATTTTATAGAAATTATTGATCTCTCATACTTCACTTATATTATTTTGAGAGTCATTTAGAACAGCATGGTAATTTGCTTTGGTTATGAATTTAGTCCTAATATGATAGGCATCCAAGATCGGTATAATAAAAACTTTCATAAAAAATGCATTGAGTACTAGGAGAAGTTTGACACTTGATAATTATTTTGAGATATAAAGGTGGTGATATTAGAGTTGTGCTAGTTGAGTAGTTGTGAATTTGAGAAATACTTGTGTTGAAGTTTGCAAGTCCCGTAGCATGCACGTATGGTAACCGTTGTGTAACAAATTTGAAACATGAGGTGTTATTTGATTGTCTTCCTTATGAGTGGCGGTCGGGGACGAGCGATGGTCTTTACCTACCAATCTACCCCCCTAGGAGCATGCGCGTAGTGCTTGGTTTTTGATGACTTGTAGATTTTTGCAATAAGTATGTGAGTTCTTTATGACTAATGTTGAGTCCATGGATTATACGCACTCTCACCCTTCCATCATTGCTAGCCTCTTAGGTACTGTGCATTGCCCTTTCTCACATTGAGAGTTGGTGCAAACTTTGCCGGTGCATCCAAACCCCGTGATATGATACTCTCTGTCATACATAAACCTCCTTATATCTTCCTCAAAACAGCCACCATACCTACCTATTATGGAATTTCCATAGCCATTCCGAGATATATTGCCATGCAACTTTCCACCGTTCCATTTATCATGACACACATCATTATTTTCATATTGCCTTGCATGATCATGTAGTTGACATCGTATTTGTGGCAAAGCCATCATTCATAATTTTTCATACATGTCACTCTTGATTCATTGCCCTTCCCGGTACACCGCCGGAGGCATTTATATAGAGTCATACTTTGTTCTAGTATCGAGTTGTAATCATTGAGTTGTAAATAAATAGAAGTGTGATGATCATCATTAATAGAGCATTTTCCCAAATAAAAAAAGAAAGGCCAAATAAAAAAGGGAAGGCCCAAAAAAAGAAAAAAAAAGAAAAAAAGGGGCAATGCTACTATCCTTTTTTCCACACTTGTGCTTCAAAGTAGCACCATGATCTTTATGATAGAGAGTCTCTTGTTTTGTACTTTCATATACTAGTGGGAATTTTTCATTATAGAACTTGGCTTGTATATTCCAACAATGGGCTTCCTCAAATGCCCTAGGTCTTCACGAGCAAGCAAGTTGGATGCACACCCACTTAGTTTCTTTTGTTGAGCTTTCATACATTTATAGCTCTAGTGCATCCGTTGCATGGCAATCCCTACTACTTGCATTGACATCAATTGATGGGCATCTCCCTAGCCCGTTGATTAGCCTCGTCGATGTGAGACTTTCTCCTTTTTTGTCTTCTCCACATAACCCCCATCATCATATTCTATTCCACTCATAGTGCTATATCCATGGCTCATGCTCATGTATTGCGTGAAAGTTGAAAAAAGTTTGAGATTACTAAAGTATGAAACAATTGCTTGGCTTGTCATCGGGGTTGTGTAAGATGAGAGCATTCTTGTGTGAAGAAAATGGAGCATGACCAAACTATATGATTTTGTAGGGATAAATTTTCTTTGGCCATGTTATTTTGAGAAGACATAATTGTTTAATTAGTATGCTTGAAGTATTATTATTTTTATGTCAATATTAAACTTTTGTCTTGAATCTTTTGGATCTGAACATTCATGCTACAATAAAGAGAATTACATTGAAAAATATGCTAGGTAGCATTCCACATCAAAAATTCTGTTTTTATCATTTACCTACTCGAGGACGAGAAGGAATTAGGCTTGGGGATGCTTGATACGTCTCCAACGTATCTATAATTTTTTTTATTGTTCCATGCTATTATATTATCTGTTTTGGATGTTAATGAGCTTTATTTTACACTTTTATATTATTTTTGGGACTAACCTACTAACCCAAAGCCCAGTGCAAATTGCTATTTTTTGGCTATTTTAGTGTTTCACAGAAAAGGAATATCAAACAGAATCCAAACGGAATAAAACCTTCAGGAGAGTTATTTTTGGAACAAACGTGATCCAGGGGACTTGGAGTGGACGTCAAGCAACCAACAAGGAGGCCATGAGGCAGGGGGGCGCGCCCTCCCCCCTCATGGGCCCCTCGTGGCTCCACCGACCAACTTATTCCTCCTATATATATTCATATACCCCGAAAACATCCAGGAGCACCACGAAACCCTATTTCCACTATCGCAACCTTCTGTACTAAAGAGATCCCATCTTGGGGCCTTTTCCGGAGTTTCGCCGGAGGGGGCATCAATCATGGAGGGCCTCTACATCAACTCCATGGCCCCTCCTATGATGTGTGAGTAGTTTACTTCAGACCTTCGGGTCCGTAGCTATTAGCTAGATGGCTTCTTCTCTCTCTTTGATTCTCAATACAAAGTTCTCCTCGATCTTCTTGGAGATCTACTTGATGTAACTCTTTTTGTGGTGTGTTTGTCAGGATCCGATGAATTGTGGGTTTATGATCAAGTCTATCTATGAACAATATTTGATTCTTCTTTGAAATCTTTTATGTATGATTGGTTATGTTTGCAAGTCTCTTCGAATTATCAGTTTGGTTTGGCCTACTAGATTGATCTTTCTTGCAATGGGAGAAGTGCTTAGCTTTGGGTTCAATCTTGCGGTGCTTGATCCCAGTGACAGAAAGGGAAACGACACGTATTGTATTGTTGCCATCGAGGATAAAAAGATGGGTTTTATATCATATTCCTTGAGTTTATCCCTCTACATCATGTCATCTTACCTAATGTGTTACTCTGTTCTGATGAACTTAATACTCTAGATGCATGCTGGATAGCGGTCGATGTGTGGAGTAATAGTAGTAGATGGAGGCAGGAGTCGGTCTACTTGTTACGGACGTGATGCCTATATACATGATCATGCCTAGATATTCTCATAATTATGCACTTTTCTATCAATTTCTTGACAGTATTTTTTTCACCCACCGTAATACTTATGCTATCTTGAGAGAAGCCACTAGTGAAACCTATGGCCCCCAGGTCTATTCTCCTTTATATTGATCTCCCGTCAACAAGCTACTTCTATTACCTTTTATTTTGCAATCTTTACCTTCAATCTATATCATAAAAATACCAAAAATATTTATCTTATTATTATTATCTCTATCAGATCTCACTCTCATAAGTGACCGTGAAGGGATTGATAACCCCTTTATCGCGTTGGTTGCGAGGTTCTTATTTGTTTGTGTAGGTACGAGGGACTTGCGTGTAGTGTCCTACTGGATTGATACATTGGTTCTCAAAAACTAAGGGAAATACTTACGCTACTTTGCTGCATCACCCTTTCCTCTTCAAGGGAAAACCAACGCTGTGCTCAAGAGGTAGCAGGAAGCACGATAAAGAATGAGAACCATGGGTTCAGAAACCCATGCCTTTTCCTCCTAAATCATCCAAGAAAAAGGATGATGAGGATTGTAAGCGCTTTGCTGAAACAAGGTAGTCAGAGTCGGGATTCGGAGTCGAATCGATTTTCCTCAAACAGAATCGAGTTGTAAGATCGAGTTGTGGAATCGAGGATTCTACTAGATTTACTCAAATAGGATATTTTGTATGCACACAAGAAATTTATATGGGTTCTATAGAGTTTTAACACTAAATATGGAGCAAAGAACGTACACATAAATGCTAGTTGTATTCCACTTTTTTATGGCTAACCTACCATCTAGCTTGCATGTATGCATCATATATGAGAGGGAAATATGTAGAAAATTTAAGCCTTCAATGCAAGAAATTTACTTAGATTCTTTTTAGAGTGCGAGAATAGTCGATCACTTGTCTATCTGACCTGCAGTGCTAAACCTTGAAAGGTCTTGCTCTCCTTCTCTGATCAGTCTTGAAGCATCCTCCTTTTCATACCAATTCCATATGTCGACAAGCCTGATCCTCAATTTCGATCTAGGGTTTCTGAGAGCTAGATCAAAGGTGTCGGTGGCTGAGCATTTGCGCTTGGGAAGGGAATAAAGGTCCATGAGGTATAGGAAAATGGGTATGGATAATGGCATACTATTCTGCTACAACTAAATAAACGGCTTAGATAAATTAGTAGAATCGGACATAGTCCATAGCATAGTCAGGATTGTACAGTTTTGTACAGGATTTTATGATTTGGATCGTGACTCAACATGGATTCTACCTGGTCCGGATTCATAGTGGGATTTGGATCGACATGCTTCCGTAGGGTCGTGAAGTCGTAGGATTCTAGCAGTCGAGTCAGGATTCTGACTACCTTGTGCTGAAATGATTAGATCTATCTTTTTTGCGTATGCGTTTGACTGATATGCTTAAAATGAATCCTTATGCTAAGTACATGAAGGATATTGTTACTAATAAAAGAAAGATACCGGAAGCTGAAATTTCCACCATGCTTGCTAATTACACTTTTAAAGGTGGAATACCAAAGAAACTAGGAGATCCGGGAGTACCAACTATACCATGCTCCATTAAAAGAAACTATGTTAAAACTGCTTTATGTGATCTTGGAACCGGTGTTAGTGTTATGCCTCTCTCTTTATATCGTAGACTTGATTGAATAAGTTGACACCTACTGAAATATCTTTGCAAATGGCTGATAAATCAACTGCTATACCTGTCGGTATTTGTGAGGATGTGCCTGTTGTGGTTGCAAACGTTACTATTTTAACGGACTTTGTTATTCTTGACATTCCCAAGGATGATAATATGTGTATTATTCTTGGTAGACCCTTTTTGAATACTGCTGGGGCTATTATTGATGGCAACAAAGGCAATGTCACTTTTCATGTTAATGGTAATGAGCATACGGTACACTTTCCGAGGAAACAACCTCAAGTCCACAGTATCAATTCTATTAGAAAAATTCCAACAATTACTATTGGAGGTTTTGAATTTCCTATTCCTACTGCTAAGAAGAAATATGATATTCTTATTGTTGGGGATGTGCATATCCCCGTTGAGGTAACCTAGTGTTATTCGAAAATTCTCTGGTTTCAGGCGATTCGGAATGAGTTTGTTAACAAGACTTGATCAACCTTGTTAGTGGATTCCTTTTGATGAGCATGAGATGGATGAAGTTAGAAAGCACAACTTTCTGTACCCTCTTTTTACTTTCTTTTTTTAATTTACATAAAGTAAAAATAGTATTTGCTATCTATTTTCTGAATTATTCTTGCAATAAAAATACCCCGAAAATAAAAGTTCTCCAAATGTCCTGAAAATTTAATATGATTTTTCTGGAATATTTAAGAATTATTGGCACTGAGAACACACCAGGGGACCCACCATGTGCCCACGAGGGTGGAGGACGCGCCCCCTGCCTCGTGGACCCCACGTGGGTCCCCTCCACTTATTCTTGCACCCACACACTTCATCTTCCTCCAGAAAAAATCCTCCACCAGCTCAAACCCGAGTTCTAGCTCATCTTGCTGCCATTTTCGATCTCCTTGCTCAAAACTCCATTCACAAAACTGCTTTGGGGGATTGTTCTTCGGTATGTGACTCCTCCAATGGTCCAATTAGTTTTTGTTCTAGTGCTCTATTTATTGCAAATTTTTGCTGCTTAGGGACCCTGTTCTTGAGCTTGCATGTCAAATTTATGTGGTCAAAACTAGTTTTAATGCATGATATAGCCACTAGGAACTTGTAGGAGTAGTTGCTATCAATTTTGTTGAGTTTGGTTCACTTTTATTTTGAGTTACTAAAAATTTCAGAAATTTTCAGAAATAGATGAAGAGATTTTTGAGGGGCTCTTCGAGTCGAAGCTCGAAGGATAAGAAAAGTGAAGAGAATAAGAAGCCTAAACATAATCTCCCTCGTACTGCGGAAGTTCGACCGTGTGAATGGCCTTGTGATGAGTTCTTGAGAGAAGCCGAGATTTATGAACATTTTTACTATTTGGCTGAGAATGCAGGCCTCACCAATTTCCTCCATGACTAGCTCGAACAGTATCTCCTACTCACTAATCTTTGTGTGCAAAATTTTCATTTCCATGCTAGGAGATCACCACCTTCAGTGGAATTTCATTTATATGATGAGGTTAAGGAGATGTCACTATACGATTTTTGCCGGGTCTGTAAGATACCCTTTGAGGGAAGCATAGAGGAACCACATCGTAATGATGTGGAAGGATTTATTGATATGATTGTTGTAGGGGAAATGAGGAAAGTTTCTGATGCAAGAATTACTAGCATACATTTTCCTGTTCTACGTTACTTTGCAATATTTGCTAGTAGATGCTTAATTGGTCACGGGAACTGTGGAAACCTTAGTGCCCCTGATATTGTTATTTTGCGCCATGCTTTGTTTTGTGATACCACTTTTAGTTTAGGCGCTATTGTTGCTAAACGGTTAAATTTGAACCGTACAAAGGGTCCCGTCTTTGAAGGCATCTTTGCCTCGCGCCTTCCTGCACACTTTAACATACCTATTAGGCATTATGAGAAAGAGGAAAAGTTGTTGCCTCCTATTTTTCTAGATTATAAGAGTATGGTAGCACATGATTTTATTGTTAAGAATAAGAAGAAGATGCTTACCTATAGACTGATATTTGATAAAAGTTACTTTGAGACTATTACCTTGCCTGCTCCCTCTTTGGTCAACGTATTTTCAGGCACATACCTTGTTTTGCCGGAGGCCGTTTATGCATACCGGAGTATGACATCAACTCCAGAGCCTAAGCCGGAGCCACCATTTGATCCTCACCATCGATTTGTTTATCAATGGGATCCGAAGGAGATCGCTAACCAGTGGCACCCCGAGGACCCTCCTCAGTACACTGGAGGGGATCACTTTGACCCATGGGCATAGACCAACTTAGGCCAAAAGACTAAGCTTGGGGGAGTACGTATTTCTCACCGACATTACATTCATGTTCACACACTCATGCCAGTTGTCGGTGCTCATACTTTTTCATTGTATCATCCATGCTAGTTTATTTTCTTTTTAAGCCTTCTTCTTGTGTGTTTGAAAAACCTTTAGAAAACAAAAAAAATTAGTTGTAGCTTTTAGCTAGTTTACTTTCCATGCTTGTAGTAGTAGTAATTAAAAATAAAACCCAAAAAGATTTCTCGTTCTTCTTTCGCTTGTTGGGAGCTTTCCCGTGTAAATAGTTTTGTTTCTTTTCTTTTTTGGGGGGGTCGAGAGGAGAAGACCTTAATGAAATTGTTGAGTGGCTCTTATATGCATTATTGTGGATCTAATAAAGAGTCCATATTACCTTATCTTCTCCCTTGAATTGAATGCTTGCAGATTCCATCTTAGTCCAATGCACGTGCACTATTATTATTGTCCACACTATTCGGTTGTGCAAGTGAAAGACAATAATGACGATGTATGATGGACTGATTGAGATGAGAGAAGTTGGTATGAACTCGACCTCTCTTGTTTTTGGAAATATGATTAGTTCATCGTTCCTGATTCATCCTATTATGAATGAAACATGTTTGCAATGGCAATTAGAGATTATAGTTGCTCATGCCATGCTTAATTTGCTAGGAGTTTATAATGGTTTACCTTGCGTGCCAACATGATATTAAAATGGTTGTGATGTAGTATGATAGGGTGGTATCCTCCTTTGAACGATTCGAGTGGCTTGACTTGGCACATGTTCATGCATGTAGTTGAAACAAAATCAACATAGCCTCCATGATATTTATGTTCATGGTGATTTATATCCTACTCATGCTCGCATTCAGTGTTGATTAATTTGAATGCATGTTCATGACTATTGTTGCTCTCTAGCTAGTCGCTTCCCAGTCTCTTTCTAGCCTTCACTTGTACTAAGCGGGAATACTGCTTGTGCATCCAACTCCATAAACCCCCAAAAGTTATTCTATATGAGTCCACAATACCTTCCTATATGCGGTATCTGTCGTGGATCTAAGAATGACAGTAGAATGGGGGTAGGTATGAGGAGGCAAGATCCTAGCTATGGAGTAGTTGTACACACGAGTTTTATGAGTTCATGCCCTTCTCGGAAGAAGTAACAGCCCTACATCTTGGTGCCCTGAGGCGGTCGACTGGATTATATGTGTGTGTGTGTGTGTGTTTACAAAAGATGCGTACCCTTGTCCCAGAGGAGGGGGTGGCTTATATAGAGTGCGCTAGGACCCCTGCTCCCCTCTGTTACACAGGGTTCAATGTTCATTAAGAGAGGAACATTACTGGTAACGCTAGCCATTAAGTGCTATAAATGACAATTAAGCATATAAGTAAATGCTCGACTGTTGTTGGTGCAGAGTGGCTTTAGATCTTCTGCTCATCGAGTGGCTTCTGTGACGGTCGAGTGACATTGATTCTTCCGAGTGGAACGTCTCTGGTCGAGTGGATGATGGTACCCTTTGAATGATTCTGGCTTTAGGGTGATGTCCTAGGGGGAGGTGTCTAGGTCAGGTCTATGACCCTACCCTAGGTACATAGCCTCATCATTAGCCCCCAAATGGTTCAGGGTTCGAGTGGAGAAGGAGTTGATAACCTCTCTGATTCAGCTTTTGTGCTTTGGAAATGTCTTGTCCAGAGTTCGAATAAACATTCAGGATGACTTCAACTGCTTGTTCACTCGCCTTGATCCATTCTTGGTTTTGTCGAGTGAACTTTCATTGTTGAGCTTCGGGTGTTGATATGGGAAAGATCTTTCGTCTGACGGGTTGCTCTGCTGTCTGCGGATTTCACGGGATTCAAATTTTGGGAAGCGCGCCGGACGGGGGAGGCCGCAGTAATCAGGACGGATTAGGCAGGCCGCCTCGATCTCCACGCCACCTTTTTCGCCACGTATTGCGCGTGCGACTGTTGCGGGATTTGATCGGATCGCCTGGGCCCATGAGCCAGCCACTCGGAAATGCCCTCATATAAGGCGTTGGACGGGAATTTTTGCACAGTGCATTCTCATTGTTCCCCTTCCTCCTCTGTTTTCTCCACCGCATCTGCCTCTGCTCTCGGCGTCGTCGCCCTGCTTGAACTCGATCCACTGCCATGGGGAAGGAGAAGACGGTGGCGTTGGAGCGTGGGAAGAAGGTGATGGCGAAGGCGAAAGGGAAGAGGACCAGCCGGGCGGGTCTTCGTCGAGGTCTGGCCTATCGCCTGGCTGGATCCAGGGTGACTGGATTCGCTCGACAATCAGCCAAGATGATATCGATGACTTGGTTGGGGGGGACTGATCCCCCATGAATCGGCGCGGCTCCCGGGGAACGAGACTAAGCCGCAGCCGCAGGAGGGTGAGTGCGTTCTCCTTCCCACTCATGTCGACCATGGGTTTTCTTTGCCTCCCCATCCTTTTTTCCAAGGTTTCCTGAACTTCTTTGGGGCTCAACTCCACCACTTTTCCCCGAACACCATCATGTACCTTGCCGCTTTCGTGTCCATGTGCGAGAACTTCCTGAGCTGCCGACCACACTGGGGTCTCTTCAAGCACATATTCACGTGTCGTTCTCAGATGGTCAAGGCCAACCCGAGTGACAAGAGGACACAAGTGATACAGATGTGCGGGGGCCTTGGAATTCAGATGAGGAACAAGAGCACTTTCCCAACTATGATCCTTCCCGACTCGATCCAGGGTTGGCAGTCAACCTGGTTCTACTGCAAGGACCAGCCGACCCCGGGTCAGTCGACTGGACTCCCCCCCTTTACCATGGCTCGAGTAGAGAAGCCCTCCACCTTGAGAGTGATCCGAGAGGAGAAGGCGCAGGTGAAGGTGTTGGTCGAGCGGGTGGTCCAACTCGTCCGCGACGGAGTGACCGACATGGAACCGCTGGATGTCTTCCTCGGTCGACGAATCCAACCACTCCAAGCTCATGACCATCTGATGTGGATGTATTCGGGAATCGAGGATTCCACTCGGATCCACCCGGAGGATGTCAGTGAGGACACGGTGGAGCAGTGGCTGAGAGGCATTATCGGCAATAAGGATAACCCTCGGGGGTCCAGGAGGGTGGTTCCATTCGACCATTTGCGCCGACCGGAACAGGTACGATTCTGCATTGTCGAGTGTTTTCTTGATTCACGATGTAACATCTTGTTGACGGTCGACTGCCTTTCTTTTGTTCGTTGTCTTTCAGGCTCTTGTTGATATGTACTCAATGCCCAATGGAGTGTAGGAGCAAGATCTCGAGGGAGAGGCGAGCAGAGGAGAGAGTGGCGAGTTGCACTCGGATGCAGAGGAGGACGAGGAGAGCGACGGTCCGAGTGATGAAGAAGAGGTTGACTCGCCTCCTCGCAGAGAAAGAAGGTCCAAGCACGTTCACGACCCGGCAAGCACCCCCGACCTGGTGGCCGCACCAATTGGGCAGTCTTCAAAGCGCCCTCGGACGTCTTCTCCAGTGCGGACCGAGAAGGCACCGAAGCAGCCGAAGACCGCGCCGCCTCTAGTGCCGAAACCACCGAAGGCCACATCTTCCAAACCATCGAAGGCTTTGCCCAAAATCAAAGTGGTCATTCCCACTATCTCTGGGTAACAATCTGACCTGATCCTTTGGTTGACTTGTGTAACCGAATGTGACCGACTGGATGTTGACGTTTGCAGTGCTGCCACCTCTGGGACTTCCACCCACCAGTACCGAGACGAGGAGATGGAAGATGCGGTTACCTCCAACCCAGGTACAATTCTCATGATCTATTTCTTGATTGTTTGGTCGATTAAATTCTGGTGATTCATCTGGGGTCGACTGATTTCTTTGCAGCCCCGCCCAATGTTATCGAGCTTCCGGATGACGATGGAGACGTGATACCGAGGCCCAGAAGGAGCAAGAAAGCGGCAGATGGAAAGATATCTCAGTCGGAACTGGCGACAGAACCAATAGTCCAACAGCCCGAAGATGCAGGTAGAGCCTCTGTAACTTTTGTTGTCCCAGTGTCGAGTGAACGCCTCGCACCGTCGACTGTACCGGTGTTTTCTTCAGCCATCCAACCTCATGCCTCGGAGCTCCAAACTGCTGTGCCTGGACCGGTTGTCCCCTTCTTCACCACCTATCATGTTCCGGAAAGCCAGTCGGATGCCACTGCGGAGGCTATTCGTTAGGCTGGCGTAATGATGGAGTGGATGAAGGTGGTTCACGACAATAGCCAGGCTGCTTACGACGCCAGCGCGGCTCTTCGAGCCAATGTCCAGGTAAATTGACTTCCGACTGAACTTGTTCTATTAGGATATGCTACCTAAATATTTCCCTTCGAACAATCTCTTGTTGTCTGCTTCAAATCTGTACACCCACTGGGTGTTTTGTTGTCTTTAGTATTTGCACTCTTCCACTCGGTTTGGTCGAGTGAGATCTGAACCAGTGGGGGCACGGCAAGTGCACCCACTGGGTGTAGTCCCCAAGACCGCAGTCGACTACTGGCAGTCGGCTGGGGTCTTAGCACGTCTTTCTCTTTCCTTTCTTCCACTCGGTCTAGGCGAGCCGGCCGAGTGGGAACTGAACCAGTGGGGGCACGCCAAGTGCACCCACTGGGTGTAGTCCCCGAGACCGCGGTTGACTGCTGGCAGTCGGCCGGGGTCTTAGTACTTCTTCTTTTTTTTCTTTTTTTATACTTGACCTGGGCGGATCGGCCGAGTGGAAACTGAACCAGTGGGGGCACACCAAGTGCACCCACTGGTGTAGTCCCTGAGACCGTAATCGACTGCTGGCAGTCGGTTGGGGTCTGAGTAAACTTTGAAGTTTTATTCACTCGGAAGTAAATAATCTTTGATCTTGTCGATTGATATGTCTTTTACTCTCTGCAGAAATCTTGTACTCTCATTTCCAAGTTTGCCGAATTTGAGGAGAAGCAGAGGCAACTCAATCTTGACCTGGAGCTGGCCTGACAAAATTTGAAGAAGGCTCAAGATGAAGTTGCTGGTATGGAAGGTAACTGCCTGTCGGCTGCTCATGTCGAGCGTCCTTTAAATTATCCCTTCGATCTTTTGTTTGATCTAACTGCTTATTTTGCAGAGAAAATGAGGTTGGCTCTGGAAAAGAAGGACTTGGACCTTGCAGCTGCGCAGAAGGAGGCTCAAGAGAAGACTACCCTTGCTGACAAGAAGTTGGCTTCAGTCGGAGCGCTGGAAGAGGAAGTAAGCAAGCTGAAGTACTCTCTCACTGAATCCAACCAAGAGGAAACTCGTCTGAAGAAGGATAAGGTGGCTCTGAACGAGAAGCTGGAAGACATGGCTCGTAAGAGAAATGACTTGGAAGCTTATCTGGGAACCCTCGCCAAGAAGCTCTTTCTTATGCTCGAAGGTACTCCTTTTAATCCGACTTCTTTACTGTTTGTAAGTTAGTCCTGTCCAGTCGACTCACTAACTCCTTGACTGCAGAATTCTGCCAAAACTTTGAAGAAGAGACTGCACGGATCGAGACAGGTTTGGACCCTATCGTTTCTCCAGTCAACAACGAGGCTGCCATGAATGTGCTTCGACTGGAATCCCGTATCGCCGGTGTTACAAGTTATCTTGGCCATCTGAAGGTGGCAATTTCGTGCATCAACTCATCGCTCTGGCCAAGGGCAACGCTTCAAAATGATCTCAAGTCTCTGATGGCTCGACTCAACAAGGTCCCCGGTCGGGTGCAAGAATGGAAGAAGTCCTCTGCCCGATGCGGTGCTGACGTGGCTTTGTCGCTGGTAAGAGTCCACTGCAAGGAAGCCCGCGAAGATAAGCTGGCGGCGATCAAGGTCACCAATACCAAAAGGCATGACTTCCAGTCCTTCATGGAGACTTTCATCGCCGCTGCCACTTGGATTGCTGATGGAATTGACTTGGATGAATTCGTTGAGCCTGCAAGCCCTCCTCCTGCCGAATGAACAAACTTGAGATTTAAACTTGCCTTAAATTTTCCTCGGAATGCCGAGTGGTTTCTGTAACCGTTAAACTCCTTCGGGCCTGATGCCCGAGTACTCTTATCTTCGTTTTGAAACTCTTGAGATTTTATCCGATCTTGGTTTATCTTCTGCATATGCTTGCGTTCATCTTTGAGTAGAACTTGTTCTTCACTCGGACTCTCCTTCGAAATGCAACTCTGAAGGGGATACCCCAGTCGACCTGCACCTCGCCGTCCTTGTGGATAAGGATGGAGCGCACATTGTATTTGTGGCGTAGCTCCGAGGAGAGGGTTGCGGTTGACCTGCACCTCATCATCCTTGCGGATAGGGATGGAGCAGACATTGTACTTGTAGCGTAGCTCCATGAGAGGATTGCAGTCAACCTGTACCTCATCATCCTTGAGGATAGGGATGGAGCGGACATTGTACTTGTAGCGCAGCTTTGTGAGAGGATTGCAGCTTGACCTACACCTCGTTATCCTTGCGGATAGGGATGGAGCAGACGTTGTACTTGTAGCGTAGCCCGTGAGAGGATTACCTCGTCATCCTTGAGGATAGGGATGGAGCGAACATTGTACTTGTAGCGCAGCTCTGTGAGAGGATTGAAGTTCGACCTGCACCTCGTCATCCTTGCGGATAGGGATGGAGCAGACATTGTACGTGTAGCGCAGCTCCGTGAGAGGATTGCAGTCGACTTGCACTTCGTCATCCTTGCGGATTGGGATGGTTTTGGAACTTAGGCGAGTACTGAACTGCAGCTAAGCCTCCGAGTGTGAGGTTTGCTCATCACTCGGTAGGATTTTTGAAACTTAGGCGAGTACTGGACTGCAACTAAGCCTCCGAGTGTGTGGTTTGCTCATCACTTGGTAGGAGTTTTGAAACTTAGGCGAGTACTGGACTGCTGCTAAGCCTCTGAGTGTGAGGTTTGCTCATCACTCGGT
>NC_057809.1:526293068-526301022 GCF_018294505.1 Triticum aestivum | reverse complement strand
AGCTAAGCCCCCGATTGAGAGACTTGCTCATTGCTCAGTAGGATGTTTGAAACTTAGGCGAGTACTGGACTGCAGCTAAGCCCCCTTGTGAGAGACTTGCTCATCACTCGGTAGGATTTTTGAAACTTAGGCGAGTACTGGACTGCAGCTAAGCCCCCGAGTTAGAGACTTGCTCATCACTCGGTAGGATTTTTTTCAACTTAGGTGAGTACTGGACTGCAGCTAAGCCCCCGAGTGAGAGGCTTGCTCATCACTCGGTAGGATTTTTTCAACTTAGGTGAAACGGGTTCGCAGCTAAGCCACCCACTGGGGGATTTCAGAAACATACGTAAACAATCGTCAATCTTTTTAGAAGACTATAAAACTCTTTTCTTTGATAAACAAAATACAAAGGTGTTTTTTATTACATCTCAGCAGACTGAGTGTTTAAGTATAAAAGGGGCGGAGCAGCTCCGCATTCCAGGCGCGCAGCTCGTCTTTCTTGTGCTCGACGTCGTAAAGGTGGCACGCTCCATTGTGGAGCACTCTGGTGACCACGAAGGGGCCTTCCCAAGAGGGAGCGAGCTTGTGTGGTTTCTGCTGATCCACACGGAGAACTAAGTCTCCCTCTTGAAATGCTCGACCCCTCACATTTCTGGCATGGAATCGACACAGATCTTGCTGATAGATGGTTGATCGGATCAAGGCCATCTCTCTTTCTTCTTCAAGGAGGTCAACTGCATCCTGTCGTGCTTGTTCTGCTTCTTCCTCTGTGAAAACCTCGACTCGGGGTGCATTGTGGAGCAAGTCACTCGGAAGTACGGCTTCGGCTCCATAAACCAAGAAAAACGGGGTTCTGCCAGTCGACCGATTGGGAGTTGTCCTCAATCCCCATAATACTGATGGAAGTTCGTCGACCCAGGCTCCTGCTGTGTGTTTGAGGTCACGCATCAGTCAAGGTTTTGGTCCTTTGATAATCAATCCATTTGCCCTTTCGGCATGTCCATTCGACTAGGGGTGAGCGACCAAGGCATAGTCGACTCGAGTACCTTGTGAAGCACAAAAAGTCCTGAACTCATCAGAATCAAAGTTTGATCCGTTGTCAGTGATGATGATGTGGGGAACACCATATCTGAATGTTATCTCTCTAATGAAGCTGACAGCAGTACTAGCATCAAGGTTCTTGATAGGCTTGGCTTCAATCCACTTGGTGAACTTGTCGACTGCTACAAGCACATGAGTGTATCCACTCCTGCCAGTCCTCAAAGGTCCAACCATATCCAATCCCCAAATAGCAAAAGGCCAGATGAGCGGAATGGTTTTCAGGGATGACGCGGGCTTGTGAGAGATGTTGGAGTAGAACTGGCAACCTTCACATTTGTCGACTATTTCTTGTGCCATCTCATTTGCTTGAGGCCAGTAAAATCCCGCTCGGTATGCTTTGGCCACAATGGTCCGAGAGGACACATGGTGACCACAGGTCCCCAAGTGGATAACATTGAGGATCACTCGACCTTCTTCAGGTGTTATGCATTTCTGGCAAACTCCAGTCACACTTTCTCTGAACAACTGTCCTCTTATCACGGTGAAGGCCTTAGATCGACGGACGATCTGTCGAGCCTCTTCTTCATCTTCTGGGAGTTCTCTTCTAAGAATGTATGCGATATATGGTACTGTCCAATCGGGGGTGATGACCAAAACTTCCATGATCAAGTCGACCACGGCTAGAATCTCGATTTCAGTCGCATCGGTGGCACTCTTCGGCTGTGGGGGCTCTTCAGTGAAGGGATCTTCTTGAACTGAAGGTGCATGTATATGCTCCAGGAACACATTACTGGGAATGGCTTCTCTCTTGGAGCCTATCTTTGCCAGATCATCGGCTACTTGATTTTTCAGTCGGGGGATGTGATGGAGCTCTAACCCCTCGAACCTCTTTTCTAACTTTCTTACTGCATTGCAATAACCAGTCATGGCTGGGCTTCTGACGTCCCACTCCTTCATCATCTGATTGACCACTAAATCCGCGTCGCCATAGACCATGAGGCGACAGACACCGAGTGAAATGGCCATACGCAACCCATACAGAAGTGCCTCGTATTCAGCCTCATTGTTGGAGGAGTCAAAGTGAATCTGGAGAACATAACTGAGTTTGTCACCATGGGGGGAGATCAATACCACTCCAGCACCGGAACCACTCAGCATCCTGGACCCATCGAAGAACATGGTCCAATACTCCAAGTGAATTTGGGCTGGAAGTTGCTGTTGATCCACTCGGCGAGGAAATCAGCTACAGCTTGGGACTTAATAGCCTTCTTTGCTTCAAACTTGATGTCCAGGGGAATGAGTTCAATCGCCCACTTTGCCACTCGACCAGTTGCATCTCTGTTGTTCAGAATCTCCAATAATGGAGTGTTGCTGACGACTGTAACGGAGTGATCAGAGAAATAGTGTGCAACCTTCTTTTTGGTCGTAGATTCCATAAACAAGCTTCTAATAATGGGGATATCTTTGCTTTGATGGAGCCAGGACTTCAGAAACATAATATACTGGGCGCTGAACTTTATAAGTTTTTCCTTCTTCTTCCCACTCGACCGTGAGTAATGTACTGACAACTTGTCCAGTGGCTGCAATGTAAAGCAGTAAAGGCTCTTTGCTGATTGGTGCAGCAAGCACCGGCTGGGTGGAAAGCAAGGCTTTGAGCTCTACAAACGCTGCATCAGCTTCGGGAGTCCACTCAAACTTGTCAGACTTCTTCATCAGACGGTAAAGAGGCAGTGCCTTTTCACCGAGATGAGAAATGAATCAACTCAGAGCGGCCAAACAACCAATAAGCTTTTGGACATCGTGCACACGCACAGGGCGTTTCATCCGAAGAATGGCACCAACTTTCTCTGGGTTAGCGTCGATCCCTCGTTCAGAAACGAGGAAACCGAGTAACTTTCCACCAGGAACTCCGAATGTGCACTTTGATGGGTTAAGCTTGATATCATACCTTCTGAGGTTGGCAAAGGTTTCAGCAAGGTCAGCCAGCAGGTCGAAACCTTTACGTGACTTGACTACAATGTCATCCATGTATGCTTCCACATTCCGACTGATTTGGGTGAGCAGACACTTCTGGATCATCCTCATGAATGTGGCTTCGGCGTTCTTCAGGCCGAATGGCATAGTGACATAACAGAAACATCCGAATGGAGTGACGAAAGCCATTTTTATCTCATCGGGTCCATACAGTCGGATATGATGGTACCCGGAATAGGCGTCCAAGAAGGACAAACGCTCACACCCGGCAGTTGAGTCGACAATTTAGTCGATGCGGTGAAGAGGAAAATGATCTTTCAGGCAGGCCCGATTGATATGCTTGAAGTCAATGCACATGCGAAGTGAATTGTCCTTCTTAGGGACCATGACAACATTAGCGAGCCACTCGGAGTGTTAAATCTCTTGAATGAACTCAGTTGCCAGGAGCCGAGCCACTTCCTCGCCAATTGCTTTTCTCTTCTGGACGGCGGACCGTCGGAGATGTTCCTTGACTGGTTTTACTTTCGGGTCAACTCGCAAACAATGCTCAGCCAGTCCCCTGGGTACACCCGGCATGTCAGAAGGTTTCCATGCAAAGATGTCCCAGTTCTCACGGAGGAACTGGATGAGCGCTTCTTCCTATTTGCTGTCGAGTGTTGACGAGATATGGGTCGGAGCAGCATTGGGATCGGTCAGGTGGATATGAATCGGCTTCGCTTCTCTCGATGACTGAAATGCGGACTCTGTGGCAGGCTTCTTGGCTCGCAGCAAATCACTCGGATCTACATTTTTCTGGTACTCTTGCAGTTCCACTACTGTCATCTGTGCATCGGCAATTTTTGAGCCCTTCTAGAAACACTCTTCTGCCTTCTGCCGATTGCCGGTGACAGTGATTACTCCCTTGGGACCAGGCATCTTCAATTTGAGATACACGTAACATGGTCAAGCCATAAAACGTGCATAAGCGGGTCTCCCCAGAATGGCATGGTAAGCACTCTTGAACTTCACTACCTCAAACATCAACTTTTCCTTGCGGTAATTCTTGGAATCACCGAAAAGCACATCAAGTGCGATCTAGCTGAGTGACTGAGTCTTCTTGCCGGGTATAACATCGTGGAAACTCATGTTGCTTTCACTAAGCTTGGACATCGGAATGCCCATTCCCTTCAAGGTTTCAGCATAAAGGATATTCAGGCCACTACCACCATCCATCAACACTTTAGTCAGTCGAGTGCCTTCGACTACTGGGTCGACCACCAGTGCTTGCCTCCCAGGGGTGGCTATATGCGATGGGTGGTCTGACTGGTCGAATGTGATGGCAGTTTGGGACCACTTCAGATAACTGGGTGTTGCCGGAGCAACCATATTCACTTCCCTATTAATAACCTTCAATCGACTTTTGCTTTCAACATCCGCAAAAATCATCAGCGTGGAATTGACATTGGGAAAGTCATCATCATCTTCTTCCCTATCCTCACCTCCGTCCGACTCCTTTTCCTTTTCCTTGGGTTGTTTCTCTCGGAACTGCTGAGGAAACGACACTGTCGAGTGGTGTGTTTAGGGTAAATGATGTTTCCCTCTTCATCTTTCTTGGTATGAATATGACACAGTAAATCCAACACATCATTCCCATCTTTATTGTCGGTGTCAAAACCGGCGGATCTCAAGTAGGGGGTCCCGAACTGTACGTCTAAGGCGGATGGTAACAGAAGGTAGGGGACACGATGTTTTACCCAGGTTCAGGCCCTCTTGATAGAGGTAAAACCCTACGTCTTGCTTTATTGTTCTTGACGATATGAGTATTACAAGAGTAGATCTACCACGAGATTAGAGAGGCTAAACCCTAGAAGCTAGCCTATGGTATGATTGTCTGTTGTCCTACGGACTAAAACCCTCTGGTTTATATAGACACCGGAGGGGGCTAGGGTTACACAAGGTTGGTTACAAAGGAGGAGATATCCATATCCGTATTGCCTAGCTTGCCTTCCACGCCAAATAGAGTCCCATCCAGACACGGGACGAAGTCTTCAATCTTGTATCTTCATAGTCCAACAGTCCGCCCAAAGGATATAGTCCGGCTGTCCGGAGACCCCCTAATCCAGGACTCCCTCGGTAGCCCCTGAACCAGGCTTCAATGACGATGAGTCCGGCGCGCAATGTTGTCTTCGGCATTGCAAGGTGGGTTCCTCCTCCGAATACACCATGGAAGAGTTTGAACGCAAGGATAGTGTCCGACCCTGTAAAATAAGTTCCACATTCCCCCGTAGAAAGAATAGTACTTCATAAATCCAATCTGCTGACATGTTTTGTTAGTATGACATCACTTCATGGCCCAGTTATTATTCGAACCGCTTTTCTCAACCAGCCCCGCACATATCACGAGGCGGTTTTCTCGATGCGTCTTGTCAAAGCAGAGATCGTGTTCCCCTTATCACGGGATTCTCATCAATACAGACGTGGGTAACCTAACCGCGCCATTAATTACGGCGCCTGGGGAATAAGCGGTTTTGCCAGGCAAGTGGGGAGACGCATCGCCTCCTCTGCCCTTATAAAAGGGACAAAGATCTACTTTTTTTCACCCACGCCTTCTTCCTTCTCGCTTTCCCATTCCCGCACACTCGATCTCTAGTGCCCAAGCTCGCGCCCTTCTTCTCAAACCACTCCAAGCATGTCTGGAGCAGGAGGCAAGTGGATGGATTCCTCCGTCACAGAGGAAGACATCAAGAAGTTATGGGAGGCCAGATACCTAGCTGCGAATATCGCGCACCGGCTGCCGAATGCGGGGCAGGTCGTTCCTACGCGTGAACCCCATGAGAGGGTAGTTTTCCTCACCCACTTCGTCGGCGTACTAGGATTTCCACTCCACCCATTCGTCCGTGGGCTCATGTTCTACTATGGGCTGGATTTTCATGATCTAGCCCCCAACTTCGTCCTCAACATCTCGGCGTTTATCGTCGTGTGCGAGGCCTTCCTCCGCATCAAGCCCCATTTTGTCCTGTGGCTGAAGACTTTTAATGTCAAACCGAAGGTGGTGGTCGGCCAGCAGGCAGAGTGCGGAGGAGCCATGGTGGGCAAGATGCCAAACGTCACCTGGCTCGAAGGTTCCTATGTGGAGACCATAAAGGGGTGGAAATCGGGGTGGTTCTACATCACCAAGCCGCGTGACACCAAATGGGTGGTGGCCCCCAAATTTTGATCCGGAATCCGCACGCGGCTCACCTCCTGGAAAGAGAAGGGCCTGTCCTGGGGTTCTTCGGTAGAGCTAACCGGACTCCAAACCTGTATGCAAAACATGATGAACAAGAAAATTAAACTTATCAACGTGGTCCAGGTTATGCTCGTCCGCCGGATCCTTCCGTGCCAATGACCACTAGTAGAAAAAGGGTCAAACGTGAAGCACAATAGTGCCGGTTTGAATTTTGGCCGGCACTAATGTGTACAATAGCACCGGTTCGTGGCGGCGATCAATAGCACCGGTTCATGGCGAACCTTTAGTACCGGTTCATGCCACAAACCGGTACTAAAGAGGCTGTGTCAGCCTGCGGTCAGGCTATGGCCCCACCATCACCATTTAGTGTCGGTTCGTACCACGAACTGGTACTAATGAGGTTATGGCAAGTTGTTTTTAGTCCCACCTCGCCAAGAGAGAGGGACTAGGAGCGGTTTATAAGCCCTGAGTGCAGAGACGATGAAGAAGAGGCTCAATGCTCACGTTGCTTAGCTTCAAGCCTTCAGGAATATGGTAGATTGCACGGAGCTACGCGCAGTGCAGTTTACACTATTCCGAAAGGCTTGAAGCAAATTAATGAGCATTGCACCTCTTTTTTATTTTTAATAACTTATTACAACTCCGGACTTCTTCTGTTATGGCAAAAACTAATTGCACGTCGGCATTTCTTTTTTTTAACTTTGGTTATAACTCCAGACTTTGACCATCAAGTTTTGCAGAAAAGAAAAAATAGCAGAAAAGAAAAAATAGCAGAAAAGAAAAAAAATATTTGCTATTTTTCAATCGTTCACAAAATGACCGTGAAATTGAAAATCACTACAAAATGAACTCTGAAAATGTTGAATTTTGGCAAACTAGATGAATAAAACTACTCACAAATAAATAGAAAGAAATAAATATAACAGAAAAGAAAAAACTATACAAAAAACTACGCAGAAATAAATAGATGAAAATAAAACAGAAAAGAAAAAAACTATAAAAAAATTGGGGCGCTGCCCTGTGGGCCTGCTTGGCCACAGGCGTGCAATTACAGGCCTTAAAGGCCTAGCAGACTCACACGGCAGCGCGCACAATTTAGGCCCACAAGCCTGCTATATAGAGGAGTTCGAAGAGGTAGCCGCGGCTGGGTTTATAAACCAGTGCGGCTGCCCTTCGCCCGACGAGGTGGGACTAAACTTTGGGGTGGCAGCGCGAGGCCTTTAGTACCGGTTGGTGGCTCCAACCGATACCAAAGACCACCCTTTAGTACCGGTTGGAACCACCAACTGGTACTAAAGGCCTGCTCTTCCCACCTTTTAGCCTGGCCAAAGTTGGCCTTTAGTACCGGTTGGTGGCTCCAACCGGTACGAAAGGCCTCTCCTATATATACAATACTTAAGAAAATTCAGTTAGATCTCCCCACTTCTTTCGTCTCCAACCTCTCGCGAGCCGCTCGAACCCGTCCTCGCCGCCCGTCGCCCGTCGTCCGTCGTCATCATCGTTGTCCTTGCCGCCGCCCGTCGTCGTCGCCGTCTCGCGCCGCCGCCCCGAACGCCGCGCGCCGCCGTCCGTCGTTGTCCGCCGCGGTCACGTACGTCTCTCGCTCTCGCGTATACCCGCCGCGCCGCCGTCCGTCGTCGTCGCACCCGGCCCGTACGGCGGCGCCCCACCCCGTACGCCGGCGCCCCCGCTCGTACGTACGGGGCGGCGGCGTACGGGGCCGCACATATACACACATACACACACATA